>NC_073302.1:277870616-278170616 GCF_027595985.1 Sorex araneus | reverse complement strand
ATATTCATCTTGTTTTCCAAAAAGGCTGGATTAGTCAGCGTTCCCATCAGCAATGAATGAGGATCCCTTTCTCCCTCATCTGCACCATTAGTGGTTGTTCTTGTTCATTTGGATATGTGCCAGTCTCTGTGGCATGGGATGATATCCCATTGTTGTTTTGATTTACATCTCCCTGATGATTATTGATGTGGAGCATTTTTTCATGTGCATTTTGCCCATTTGAATTTATTCTTTGAGGAAGCTTCTATTCATTCCTTCTCCCTATTTTTTGATGGGGTTGGGTGTTTTTTTCTTGTAAGATTCTGCCAGTGAATTGTATATCTTTGATATTGACACCTTATCAGATGGATATTAAGTGAATAGTTTTTCCAATCCCATGGACTGTCCTTGTATCTTGGTCACTATTTCTCTTGAGGTGCAGAAGCTTCGCAGCTTAGTGTAGTCACTGTCACTGTCACTGTCATCCCATTCCTCATCAATTTGTTCGAGCGGGCACCAGTAACGTCTCTTATTGAGAGACTTATTGTTACTGTTTTTGGCATATCCAATATGCACAGGTAGGTTGCCAGGCTTTGCCGCTAGGGCTCGGTACTCTCAGTAGCTTGCTGGGCTCTCCGAGAGGGACGGAGTAATCGAACTCAGGTCGGCCGCGTGAAAGGCAAATGCCCAACCATTGTGCTATCGCTCCAGCCCAGCTTAGTGTAGTACCATTTATTAATCTTTCCTTCCACTTGCTGGTCAATGGTGTTTCATCTTTAAAGATGTCTTGAGCTGCAATACCATGGAGAGTTTTGTTAGAAAAAATTCTTAATTCCAATTAATATCAATTTTTATATTTAAAATGAAACTGTTGGCTATAAGCAAGCAGTTTGAGTCTTGTTTTTTAAAGGGTTTCATATATAAATATATAAGATTTTATGAATAAGATGTAAAACTAGAGTTTTTAGTAGACATTGTATATGTGACCTATTATAGAGATAATATGTCTACAAGAAGAAAGAAAAAGAAAAGTCCAAAATTTTGTGTTAATCAAAGTTTAAAATTTGGTTGTAGACACGGAAAATTGAATTTTATATGACATAATATCATTGCATATCTATTCATTTATTATTTTGTGGCCACCTCTGGCAGTGTTCAGCAATATGAGAGGGATCAATCTCAGTCTTCACATATGTAAAGCATGTGCAAGCCCTTTGAACCGTCTCTCTGGCCCTACACACACACACACACACACACACACACACACACACACGCACGCACACAAACATGTATATACTTTTGCCTATTTAAAAATATATTAAGAAAATATTTTAAGATATAGGTATCTGTAGTAGCTACAATGGTCTAGCTTGTGAGAAGTAGTTTCCCTGAATTTAACCCTAAATTTTTCTAATGAAACTAAAACATAATATTTTCTCTACCTTTTTATCTTTATAATATCTTGTTTTATATAAATTATTCCGTATTTTCAAAATTATATATTTTCTAGATTGTTTACCTCACTTTAGAAATTATCCCAGTGAAATGATCAGAATACAATTACATATATGTATAAAGTAGGCCAGGAGTAAAATAGTGATTAAATTACTGAAAATAAATTTAATCAAGAATTACTGAGTGATAAAGTCCCACCTTTAGAATTATACTCTCAAATCTAATTGTGACTGTAGAGCAGTGTGAATTTGACCTAGTTGTTAACCTTATACTTACCTTATATACTCATTTGTAGAGTGTCAATGAGAGTGATAGTGCCAACCTCAGAGCTATGTCATGAATACTTATAGTTAATGCAGTGAAAATGTTGAAAAGGGGGTTTGATACAATATGACTTTCATAATCACTACCTATTTGTAGTCGTTTTCGCTTAATAAATACTTTCTAAATCCTCAAAGCAATTTATCTGGTAGGTAACTTTTTAAAATCACTGCCTTTGAAATGAGTGTAAGGTTCAGAAAGCAATTTCCCTGGAGTACACTAATCTGTAGCAGAGCCAAAATGCAAAACCAGATGGGAGAGACTTTAAAATAAATACATCTTATTATTACAGCCGAGTATTTAAATAGAGATTACCAGTATCCTTCTCTTCTAAACATCTCTAATAGTTTTCTGACTTTTACATGTTTCTGGTATTGCAGACATACAATGGCATTTTGCTCTATTCCATTTATTCATATCCACTTCAAAGAAAACACATATTTTTAATTTTTCATAGCTAAATTTTTTCACCATAGTTTGTACTATTTATGAAAAGCATCACACACTCAAAGGTTTTATTTATTTTCCTTTGAGACTGGACTCATAGATTTAACTCCCTATATTATAATTTATTTTAGTTATTCCACAGAAGAAAAAGTAAAGAAAAACTCTTAATAGTACAGAAATTTGATAACATGATTTGGTATAACTTTTTGATAAGAGTTGAATATTTAAAAATAAATAAATAAATATATTCTTAATACTAGCCTTTCAATAAATACTTGCCAGGGAGAATGTTCCTTATAAATAAAGAATTGATTATAAATTAATTATACGTTGACTATAAATAACATATCCTATGGTGTCAACTCACTTTTTATTTTTTATTTTTTTTTAATTTTAATTAATTTTTATTTTTATTTTTTTATTAGTTTATTTTTAATTAGAGAGTCATCGTGAGGGTACAGTTACAGAACCATACATCTTTATGCTCATGCTTCCCCCATACAAAGTTCAATAACCCATCCCTTCACCAGTGCCCATTCTCCACCACCAGTAAACCCAACATCCCTCCCCCCCTCCCCAGACCCGTCTCCCCCTACCCCACCCTGCCACTATGGCAGGGAATTCCCTTTTGTTCTCTCTCTCTGATTAGGTGTTGTGGTTTGCAATAGAGGTGTTGAGTGGCCATTGTGTTCAGTCTCTAGTCTGTATTCCGCCCACTTCACCCTTCCCCCACATGACCTCCAACCACATTTTACTTGGTGGTCCCTTCCCTGAGTTACCCAGAATGAGAGACCAGCCTCCAAGCCATGGAAACAATCTCCTGGTTCTTATTTCTACTATTCTTGGGCGTTATCAACTCACTTTTTAAATACCAAAATAAGAGAGGGTGTTTCCCTATCATATCATATCATGAAGATAGAGAACTTTGCCTTTTTTTGTTATTTCCATGCGTGTGTTCAATAGAACTGTAAAGGTAATTCAAACCACAGTATATAAAAGAGACTATTTTTTATGGAATTGAGGTAACTGTTATAGTCAGTTTTAAAGACTATATATATGTAAGCTTGTATTTGTGTATATATTATTGTGTATCAGGGGTCCATAGTTCTTTATTATTCTACAATATAATATTGTTGTCCACTAGTATTTTAAGCAATCATTTTAGAAGGCAATTCATTCTGCCTTCCACTGCCAAAAGTAAAGCAGGTTAAGATGTCAGAATGCATTTGCTTAGAATAGGAAAAATGCTTTACTCCCATGAACTCATTCCAATATAATCTGTTGACTCTGCTGTTTATAGAATCATATAATGTAATATGATTCTACAGATACAAGATATAAAAATCTTTGTATTTTTGTTCTATAAAATGTATACAGATAGGTAGATATAGATATGTACATATGTATATATATGTATTTTTAATATGGAGAGATTCTGCACTTAGATTATTTAATAGTACTTCCTTTATGAATTCATTTATTTCAACACTTAAAATTTCTGGAAAAACATATAGAATTTTGCATTTTCTACAATTCTTGACTCAGAAACCATTATCCACCCCATTACCCATACTTGTCATTTGTTTGATTTGTTGTTTGCTTTTTTAGAATACTTATTTAGAGACTTTCAGTTAGG
Organism: Sorex araneus; assembly: GCF_027595985.1. Lineage (NCBI taxonomy): Eukaryota > Metazoa > Chordata > Mammalia > Eulipotyphla > Soricidae > Sorex > Sorex araneus. Next base: position 278,166,778 of record NC_073302.1, on the reverse strand, counting down.
GCAGAAGAAACAAGTATCCGATATACCTTAAGGAGGGGGAAACAAAATAGTAAGCTCTTATCTTGGAAAGCTTAATTCATAATGGTCTAAAATAATTAATTTAGAGTCAATTACCTCTAACAGAAAACTAAGCTCTCAATTTAGAGAAATTCAAATAATGCAAATGTGAGAGAAAGCTTTGTGTTTATTTCCCAAGGCTTCCAGGCATTCCTTAATCGATTGCGTGTCGTGCCCCGAGAGCTTGGCCTTTCTTCAAGAGTGCCATCTGTTGAGGGGCAGGGTAGATCACTGCTTCATGACCTCATGGTGCAAAATAACTTTTATTTCAAGCCATTGCAAACACATCTTTAACCAGATTTTTACTATCCACTTAGTTTTGGAAAAGACTCCTTAGCCACAAAAGAGTTTATTTGAACATAGTCTATCATTCAAAAGTTATCACATTCTCACTGCTCATCACTGGACCGACTTCTTCAATGGAACAGGGAAACCTTAAAAAATATTAAAGTACATAATATGTTGCTACCAATAAACTGAGTCTATACTAATTAGTTACAGTTCGTTGATCCTATAGTTGGGTGATTTTTTTACTTGACTTTATAAACAAGTAAATTTCTTCTAATATGGTATGTGAAACAATTTGTTGATTTTTCATTTTATTTTATCATGTAGGCTCATAATTGATAAAATGAAGGTGAATTTATTATTATTTTCTATTTAATGTTTTATATATAATATTATTCCTTCTTTCCTCTTTCATACCTCTCCACACCTCCCTCCCTCCCTCCTTCCCTTCCTTCCTTTCCTCCTTCCCTTCTCTCCTTTCTGCCTTCCCTCCATTCCTTCCTCCCTCCCTCCCTCCCTCCCTCCCTCCCTCCCTCCCTCCCTTCCTTCCTTCCTTCCTTGCTTCCTTCCTTCCTTCCTTCCTTCCTTCCTTCCTCCCTCCCTCCCTCCCTCCCTCCCTCCCTCCCTCCCTTCCTTCCTTCCTTCCTTCCTTCCTTCCTTCCTTCCTTCCTTCCTTCCTCCCTTCCTTCCTTCCTTCCTTCCTCCTTCCTTCCTCCTTCCTTCCTTCCTTCCTTCCTTCCCTCCTTCCCTCCTTCCCTCCTTCCTTCCTTCCTTCCTTCCTTCCTTCCTTCCTTCCTTCCTTCCTTCCTTCCTTCCTTCTTTCCTTCCCTCCTTCCCTCCCTTCCTCCCTTCCTCCTTCCCTTCCTTCCTTTCCTCCTCCCCTTCCTTCCTTTCTGCCTTCTCTCCATTCCTTCCTCCCTCCCTTTCTCCATTCCTTTCTTCCTTCCTCCCTCCCTCCCTTTCTCTCTTGCTCTCTTCCTCCCTCTCTTCCTTCCTTCCTTCCTTCCTTCCTTCCTTCCTTCCTTCCTTCCTTCCTTCCTTCCTTCCTTCCTTCCTTCCTTCCTTCCTTCCTTCCTTCCTTCCTTCCTTCCTTCCTCCCTCCCTCCCTTCCTCCCTCCCTTCCTCCCTTCCTCCCTCCCTCCCTCTCTTCCTCCCTCCCTACCTCCCTCTATCCCTCCCTCCCTTTCTCCCTCCCTCCCTCCCTCCCTCCCTCCCTCCCTTCCTTCCTTCCTTCCTTCCTTCCTTCCTTCCTTCCTTCCTTCCTTCCTTCCTTCCTTCCTTCCTTCCTTCCTTCCTTCCTTCCTTCCTTCCTTCCCTCTTTTGTTTCGGGTGTCATATCTGCTTATTCTCAGGAAGTACCTGAAGTGAGTTGCTCAGGGTTCTCCTATACAGTGTTAGAATCAGACCTGGGTCTCCAGCATGCAAAAATCACACACTAGTCCTTTGAGCTGTGCCATCAAGCCAAATTGCTTAATTTTAACACAATTTATCTCTATTTCATATATGATAAGTAGTTTTTATTGACCATGAGAATATCTACAACCTTTAGATTCTGTTGACATTGAATTAATTTTCTTTCATGGCAGGAAGGTTTCAGGCTGAATATCTTTTAACCTCTGCTAAATTTGGAGAATGATATATGATTACTGTTAGTGATTTAAAAAAAATCTGTGTGATTTATATACATTTAAACTTGCCTAGCAAGCAAACATTCCACAGTGTCATAAATCAGATTAAAATTGTGGCTCAGAAGAAATTTGAAAAATAAGGTTACTTGAGTATTTTTAAAAAATTGTCTCCTGCTACATACATATACATGTATATATATATATATATATATATATATATATATATATATACACATCTCACAGTTAAGAATAAATAGTACTGGTAGTGAACACAATCTTTGTGTTCTGGTTCATGAAGGAAGGAAAGGGACAGAAGTGTGCTCAATATAACTCTATGTTTATTTTATTTTATTTTGTTGAGTTTGTGTCTACATGCAGTTGTTCTTAGAAGTTATTCCTGGCCTTGTGCTCAGGAATAACCCAGTGATGCTGGGACTATTTACAGTGTCAGGGATCACACAGGGTCAGCTGCATGCAAGACAGACCCTTTCCTCCTTCCTCCCAGTCCCTAAGTCCTTACCAAAAAATAAAATGAAACCAGAAAATACTTTCTTTTTGTGATTTTACAATCTAACTAGAATCTAATAGAAGTTGGTGGAGTTATAATTGTGGAATAAATGTAACAAAATTCTATTGTATATTTATAAAATTTATTAAAATAACTTATTAGTTGATGAACCAATAAATGTGTCTTACCAATCAGGAATTTTGTAATTCTTGACCATAGTTCCCGTGAGTAGTTATTAATTAACTCAATTAAGAAGTTGCAAATTTTTAAAGAGCTTCCATTTCTTAGGTATTTACTCTTTGTAAATTACCTTTGTGTCTTTGAAATTTATTTTCTAATTTGAGGGCTACAGAACATTTATTTTGTGTATGCCTAAATGTTAGATCAAAAACCTCTGTATTACAAACTTTATTAACTTTACCAGGAAATCTTAAATGTTTATAGCTTCTGTAAGGATTCCTACTTTATTTTTATCACAATTTGATTATCATAAGCAAGTCAATAAGGATTGGATGTTTTTGATCATCACCAGATAGAGACTTGTCATTTTTATAAACCAAAAAGCTGAGTTCTGAGATTAATGAATGACTTGTATCACTTTTAATCCTGTTGATCTTTGATTTGCTCGAGAGGGTGTCAGTAACGTCTCCATTCGTCCCTGCCACGTGCTAGTGTAACCCAGTGGTATCTGCTTGATTCAGGAATATGAAAATTAATGAATACTGTTAGAAAATTAATAAATACAGATAGAAATAGACTGTTTGTCTTTTTGATCAATTAATCAGTTTAGAGACATCAATATAATAATATAATATAATAATTTGCTAAAGAGAGCCCCTATGTAATCCATGAATATTTGGGGTGAGATAAAAGAAAAATATATCTCAGTTTGAGAGAAAATCGTCTTTCCTAGTTGTTCATTCCTACTCTGGACCACAATTAGAGAATTTCTTCGGAGTGCTGAGTGCACTCTACCAGGGAGAGAAGGAGCTGATAGGAACCAAACTCTGTCTGTCTATTGCCTTTCTATTTTACACACAGCTTTCATCTGTCCATTTCTTTTGTAAAATGAGACAGATACTACTAGTCAAAGAAAGTAGAGTTCTGACTTTAGCTGTGCTCCCTGAATACAACAGAGGAAAGCATCTCTGTTTCCATATGTAACATGGTAGAAAAGAGAACATTTGGCTTTAAGAACTAGAGAAAGCTTGATTTTGCAAATGATTTTTTTTGTTATTTAGATGTGAAAAGACTCTGGTAAGTGGGCTGTTTGATACTATGAGACTATTGAAGATTATGAATCATATTAATTCAGAAGTTTAATATTGTAGCATGAATATTTTACCATTAGATATTTCTGTACGAATGAAAGTATAACTAATTTGTAAAGGTTATTTGCTCTATTGATTTAACTTTGTAAAATGTAGGTTTGAACTGTGTTTTGCTTATATGAAGAATGATTTAGTTTAGTTTTTCATATTATATTATACAATTGCACATAGACTATTTTTCATGCCTATGTTTATTTGGAATTGACATGAGGCCACAAATTTAGTACAAGTATCAATCTATTCTATCATATTAATATTATTTTATAATTATTTATGCTTTTAAATCAACCAGAAATCATACTTTCTGAGTTTGTGTGAAAAGAGTAAACAGATTGCAACATGTTCATCCCAAAAATAATAATGAAAAACAGAATATGAAGACATTTCTTGTTAAAGATCATCACATTGAAGATACTTATTATGGAATTTAAAAAAATAGGCGCAAAGTTAAAACAATTCACCCTAAGACATTAGTTGAGAGACCTGCACAATTAATGGGACTTCTTGTCTGATTAATTGTTGGCATTAAGAAGGAAATTTCAAGGTCTATTAAGATGGAAAATGAAAGCCCAAAGTGCATGTGTGGTTTAGATTATTAAGTGGAATCTGGCAAGGACATAGACAAAAAATAATAGAAAAAGTACAAAGATATTTTATAAATGTCAGTACTTCTAAGGGGACAAGAAAAGATCAGGGATGATTCAGAAAGTAGGTTGGCCTCAGCTCTTGAAGCCTACTGCTCAGCAGAGCTGTCTATCCTGGTAGGATAGAATATTCCCGTTGATCACTTGATTATAGGATGATTCATACTGATTACTTAGGAATTCTGATTAATTAACATTGCTCGACTAAAACAAAACTAAGCAAAACAAAAACTACCTGTATTTTAAGGAAGAAAATGACCTCCTTTCATCAAAACAGAAAATCATTTATTGATTTATATCTAGATTGTTTTAAAATTTTACTTAATTGAATAATTAACTAGACAATCTTCTAATTCGCATAAGTGCTTACATTTCATTAAAATGTTCTTTATTCTTTAAATCTTGGTTTTAAAACACAAGACAAACATTTTTCTTTCTTTTTGGGGAGGTTTGTGTTTTGTGCCACACCTACAATGCTTAGGGTTTAGTGCTTAGGGCTCTGTGTTCAGGGATCACTCCTGGTAGTCCTAAGGATACAATATGGGGTGCCGGGGATGGAATATAGGTAGTAGCAAACTAACTGTACTGTTTCTAGGCCCCCAGTATTTTTATTTTCCCCCAACATTTTGATTTTTTTTTTTTTGGCTTTTTGGATCACACCCAGCAATGCATAGAGGTTACTCCTGATTCATGCACTCAGGAATTAACTCCTGGCGGTGCTCAGGGGACCATACCAGATGCTGGAATCGAACCCAAGTAGGCCACGTGCAAGGCAAATGCCCTACATGCTGTGCTATTACTCCAGCCCCAACATTTTGATATTTAATAGAGTTAAATTAGTCAGGAGACTATTTTATGGTGATAAGAGCTTCCTATATCAATAAAGTTAAAATAGTCCTTACCATTTAGTTTGCCAATTTAAATCATTCTTAGCAGAAATATGTTATATTACTAAGCTGTAAGAATTTGGATTCTGATTTCTTTTGGATTCTGAAACAGAAAGAAATATGTATAGTATTCTGTAGATAGCATATGTGTTGGTACAAAGAACTGTGTAGTAGTCAACTGATATTCATATTCAGAGTAGTTTATTGACATTAATAGGTATTTGGCCTAATTTTGAGCAAATGAATCCTACATTTGAAAGAATATGCATATTGCGATTTGATTCTAAAATTTTGTTTAGAAAAATTAGAAAAACATTTAAAAACCTCACCATTTTGTCTAGGAAAACTTTTTCTATCCAACTTTGCACTGATAGTGTGCCAGATTTATCTGAGACACAAAGATACTATCTTAAAGCTTTATACATATTCACTGGACTTTTTAAATTGATCTCATGACCAGCAAGGATTCCAGTTTCTCCCAAGTATTAAAAGAAATTTGTTCTAACAAGAATTTATTGAACAAAATTGAATGTGCTGGATACAATACAATAAATAAAAAAACAAACTTTCAAGCAATATATATTCTAAAGACAATTTTTTTTGAAAAAAAATTTTGTTGGATCACCTGTTTGAAAAATCATTTGGGAAGCTTGCTCAAAGTGAAGATTTCTGGATACAGTGAAAAATGTACTGATTTATAACTCCTGAAATTCTAGTATTTCACATTTAAAATATAACATCTCACATGAATTTTTAAAGAAAAGTACATCTATTTGGGAGTAGGGTGTCACCCTACATCTGAAAATGTCCTAGAACTAATTCCAATGTGTCATTGTGCTTGGAGATTGGTCCTCATCATGCTCAAGAGTCATGTGATGGTGCTGGAGATTAAATCCTGGGTATGTGTTACCATCCTCTGAGCTATCTCCTTGGATCTTTTAAGACTTTTAAAAAAATCCAGACTATTAACAAACCCTTTAGGAGAAATTTATCATCCTTAAATATTCGTATTGAAATAATATTTAATTATTAGACACATTTCAGGTACGCATCATGAAAAATCAACAATTACATATACTATGTTAAGTTCACCACTTATTGTGTAATTTATCCTTCTTTATATGATTGACATGAAATTATTTCCAGGGCTGGAGCAATAGCACAGAGGGTTGGGCGCTTGTCTTGTATGCAGATGACTCGGGTTCGATTCCTCCATCCCTCTTGGAGAGTTGGGCAGGCTACCAAGAATATCCCACCCACAGGGCAGAGCCTGGTAAGCTACCCATGGCATATTCAAGATGCCAAAAACAGTAACAATAAGTCTCACAATGGAGACATTACTGGTGCCCGCTCCAGCAAATTGATGAGCAACAGGATGACAGTGCTACTATGGTAATACATGTATTCATGGAATGGAAACTTTGGAAGGCATTTTTTTTTGCTCACCTAGGGAGTATGGAGTCCTCTTTGAGAGGAAATATCAAAGTCTGACCATTGGCTGGGGGCACCTGATAGCACAAGTACGGAATGGGCATTATATAGGGTTTTGTAGGTATTATCATTAGCAAATCAAGGAAGAAAGGTCAGAGAGAAAAGCATTAATGAAGGAAATATGGGAAATGGAAAAGTAGTGGCAAGATGATTAGTGATGAAATCATGAGCTATGATTGTTATTGTAAAGAAATTGCATTGCATCTTGTGTTTTCATTTGTCTTAATGTTTAAGTGCAAATAAACATCTGTTATTACAGAAACCAGTTCAGAGAGGGGGCAATGTGCAATTTTAATTTTGTTTTGTTCGGGGGCCACATCTGATGGTACTCAGTTTATTTCTGGCTCTGTGCTAAGAGATTATTCCTAGTGAGGCTTAGGCAACCGTAAGGGGTGTCGGGAATCAAACCCAGTTTGGCCATGTGCAAGGCAAGTGTCTTCTCACTCCCACCCCACAATGCAGGATTTTGATACTAGACTATTCTGTGCCTGCCAGTTATTCCCATGAGGAAGTGTGCCTTAGAACTGGCAGATTGTCCAGTTTATCAAAAATAATTCCAAATCTGGTGTATTCATTTGAATTTGCTTCAGCAGCCAATAGCAGGATATTACTAAAATAAATATTTAAGCAAGAATGAAATTATGTATTACTCACCAATCAGTCTGGCTTAAATATCTGTCTATCCTAGGTTTAAATGTCTGTTTTTGTCCCAAACTATGGGGAGCTAGTTACTGTCTGGATCACTCCGCCACCATTCCTTTGTTATCTTGAATCAAGAGGAAATACAAAATAGATTTTGTGGAACAAGCACATTCTGTGTTGCATTTAACTGTAAAAGAGTTATTAAGTAAAGGTATTTATTTCATCTAGCTATTTATATCATCTAGCTATCTATCAATGACTATATTATCAGTAGCAATAGGGCTAATAATATAAATGTTTGATTTGTACATAGACTCTAAATATTCATTTGCCTATTAAAGTCTTTGACTTACTAGATTCTTAAGATATTTATTAAAAAGCAAAGTAACTTGTTAAATATTTAGAGGAGGGATGTGTTTTTGACGTAATCATGTGCTTAATTAGGAGAAAATAATTGTTAGATTTTTGAATAAAAATGAAAAAAATAATTTAGGGATCATGCCTCATGTTGGCTTTATTTAAATGATAGATTAAGATGGACAGAAAAAATACTCGAAGTATCATTGATTTGCAAGTAAAAATTAATCAATTTTTGTACATGTTAACTATGTATAGACATATTGCATGCATAGTAAGACAGAAGCAAGGGTACAGGTTTCAGTTAAAGATCTAGTCCTTAATAGGATATGACAATGAATTAATAATCATAGAAAAGGTAAGCTAAGCAGAACAAGGTGGAAACAGACACAGATATAAAGGAGCAGTGTTACTAGGACAGTGCACTGGCAGAACTAGTTATTTAAAAATTTGAACAAAGAGGTGTAAGACCAGATGCTTCATGAAAGTGAATAGGTCAGAACAGAAGGAAGCTTGAATCTTAGCTCAGCAGGTGAGCTGTAGATGCATGCCTAAGGAACTTATTACTTAGTAGCAGGTCAAACTCAGTAAAATGAGATTTTTTTGTAGGGACAGAATAAATACCAATGCAAAGAGAAGTGTATTATACTTATAGATGTGGGTATAAAAGATTATTGAAATATAATATTTTGAGTAAGTTGCTTAAGAAGATATTAGAAACAAGCTGGGGGTAAGGGACCCTAATGTTTTATTTAGAAAAAAGATATAAGCATATTTATTGGGTCTTAGAAAGAGGCAAACTTGGGAGAAGACTTTGTAGCAGGCACTGGAGATTTGTGGCATGCAGTGTCAGAGATCAAAATCAGCGCCTTGAACATGTTAGGCATGTGCTTTGCCACGTGAGCTAAATCCCAACTACAAGAAGACTTTGAAAATACTTAAATTGGATATGCTGACAGAGGTTATTTACAGGGTCTTAAGAAGAAAGGATTTAAGGCATAAGAGCTTGAAATAATTTAAAGGACAACAGAGTGTGGGTAATGTGGCTGGATGCATGTGTTGGTTTTAGGACAGGAATTTAAGGAATATTGTTCTTAATGATATACTGTTCATGATAAAAATGATTTTTATTTGAATATGGTTGGAAAGGGCTGGAGTCATAGCACAGCGGTTGGGCGTTAGCCTTTCATGTGGCTGACCTGTGTTCGATTCCTTCACCTCTCTTGGAGAGCCCGGCAAGCTACCAAGAGTATCGTGCCTGCATGGCAGAGCCTGGCAAGATACCCGTGGCGTACGGGATATGCCAAAAACAATAGCAATAAGTCTCTCAATGAGAGACGTTACTGGTGCCCACTCGAACAAATCGATGAGCAACGGGATGACAGTGACAGTGACAGTGGTTGGAAAATGCTAGAAGGAAGAATTCACAGAACAGTCAGGGCTTCATGCTCAGTGTTCTTCTATTAACGCCAATGAAGTGTGGTTGTGATTGCGTGTGTGTATGTGTGTGTGAGAAAGGATATACATAACATTGACCCAGAGGACCACATGTGAAACTGAAACTGAATTTGCAGAACCTATTTGGTAAAAAAGATATGATTATATAATTATGAAAACACTTAATTTGGTCTCAAAATTACTGAATGGACAAAATGGGACCACCATAGAAAGCAAGCAAGCATATTTCTAAGAGATGGAATCTACTTGTAAGAATTGAGACAATGGTTTCTAAGAATATGTAGAGCAGCTTTGACAGAAACAGGCTATCGAAAGGACTGAAGAATGGAATTTTCATTAAAAATGCTATATGTGAGGATACTATGGATGAGACTTCTGAGCTAGAATATTCCATTGCAATAAAAAGTGGCTCTTTGGAATGAAATAAAGGCAAAGACTTTGGGTATTATTTTTTCCGGCATTTCAAAGGCTATTAGTTGTTGGCAGCATATATATTATTACTTTTATAGAAACATATTATGCATGTTTTATGCATATTATGAAAGATCAGATTAAAGTGTTGAGGCATTGGAATTAAAATGAATCATCTGTTTCTGTCAATTATTTGATTGCTAAGTACTAATGGGTCACCTAACTTTTCTCTATTTTAATTATTATAATGGCAAAATGGAAATAACAAAGCTAATTTTCTTTCTATAGTGAGTAATGTGAAAATATTAAATTAATCAGAAATCAGCCCTGACATTTCAGTGAATATTATAAGCAGAAGAAAAACAGAAGTATATTTTCCTTTGCCAGATTGTAGGTTACTGAATAAATTGCCTCTTGCAGCCACACTCTTTCCATACTTTAGTACATTATCAGTTACTCAGATACATAGTAGTCATAGTTCTTTACACTGATTTCAATTAATGCTCATACAGATGATACTGAAAGTCCTCATGTACTGAAGTAAGAAGAGAATCCGAGAGGAATTACAAATAGAACTAGTTCAACAATACAGTTACTTAACCATAATTGGTAGGCCTCCTGAACAAAGGGAAACATGAGGAAGTTGTTCATGGAGCAAATTGTTTCACCACTAAAAGATAACAAAGTAAATGGCAGAGTGTTTCTCAGAAGATTTCCTCAGGAGTCTTAGTATATAGCTTGCACATTTAAATACCTGTAACCAATTCAAGGCCATATTGCCCAATTTCTGACACTTCCTGGAGAGAGATATATAAAAACAATTGGTTAGTGATTGTTCAGAAGCATGGTTGTGGAATCTCTTTTCTTAGAAGAGTGATACAATTATTTTTTTATATCAATTGGTGGAAATATTTATTTCTATCATGAGTTTTGGTGAAGGCATGAAAATTCATGTTTGGATGGATGTTAAGAATTTTTGTCATGAGTTGAGTTAAAAAATAATTAAAAATAAAGAACAGTATTAGGGCTGGTGAGATAGTAAAAGGGTTAATGTGTTTGTCTTGTTACTCACCATGCATAGCATCACAGATAGTTCCCCAGACTCTGCAGAAATCATTTACAAGCGCAGTATCAAGAATGACCCTTAGTAATGCACTCCAATCCCCCCAAAAGGAAGTAAAACTACCAGAAAGTAGGACTTTGTCTAAAGAGTTTTGAGGCTAATCATATATAAAAAACACAATTGTTAATTTCAAAGTTAAGTGTTCTATAAAGAATAAACATCAAAAAAACTAAGGCTATATAGATTTTGCCTTTTAAAAACTTGAGAACTTTCCATGAAAACACTTTTAACTTGAAATAAATATCATTTGTTTTCATCTTCCTTTCCACAAATAATTATTTTCCTAAATTAATTTGTATTTTTCTTTGCGTTGCTCAGCATTTTGTGGTATGGTTTATTTCCTTGTGGACCACAAATTATACCAAGTGGAAATTTGCCTAATAATCATTCTATTGTTTTGCAGGACTCAATTATAATTATAAATTTGGAAGATACCTTAGAGATCAGTCTAAACAAGCTATCCCCTTTTACATTTTAAGCTGAGAAATTGTAAACGTAACATTTGATTATTTTCTTTTTTCTACTTTAAGATTTTTATTATATCTAGAGAATGTTTCTGAGAAAAGTTGCTGGAAATATAAGATGAGGATAATTAGTATAAGATAGTGCTCACTCTTACTTCTTAAAGAGTTTACACTTATAATAGTTTACTAATAGTTTAGTAAAAATAATTTAAAGGTTTTCATGTGTGACTAGTAAAGTTGTGAGTTGACATTTTGATTCTAGGTGATCAGGGAAACATAGGTCTTATTTCATAGGGGTTGAAAATAGAAGAATAGTAGGTACAATTACTACTTAGTTTACTAGGCAGGTTTAAAAACAAAAGGGGAGGTAATTGACTACAGTTGGGGTTTGAATTCTTGGAAGAAAAGGGTTGTGCTAGCAGATGGCCATAGTTTATGCTGCATTTTGCTTTAGTAGCTTGCAATTGTTATTCTCACCCTCTGTTTCACATTCTGCTAGACCTATGAGTCAATATTGGTGGCTGACAATCAGAGAGTCTGTTCTTTATATGTAATGAGTGGAAGAGGTGAGGCACGAGGAAAACTCCAACATTACTGATGGTGTAATATTGAGCCTTGCAGATATTGTAATTCTGAATTAATTTTCCCACAGTAATAGTTGCTTAATTGACATATTTTAAGTAGGTCAAATATTATGAAGTGTCATACTATTTTTGGCAAAGGATAATAGGAAACTATAAATCACGTAGAAATATCAATGTTAATCAGTGATTACCCAATTACTGGTTTAAAATGGACTAAACTAAGGTCTTTTGTGGGGGCTTGCAAACAATCCCAATCACTACTATTTTAAAATATATATTGATTTTTAAAAACTGTACTGCGTATATAAAACAATACTAATTTATATATATTAATATTTGGATAGAGCAATAGCACAGTGGGTAATGCATTTGCCTTGCATGTGGCTGACCCGGGTTTGATCCCTCCATCCCTCTCAGAGAGCCCGGCAAGCTACTGAGAGTATCTTGCCTGCAGGGCGGAGCCTGGCAAGCACCCATGGCATATTCGATATGCCAAAAACAGTAACAAGTCTCACAATGGAGATGTTACTGGTGCCTGCTGGAGCAAATCAATGAACAATGGGATAAGAGTGACAGTGACATATAAATATTTATTTAAAAAAACTTGCTCACATAAAAGTTACAGCTGTTTACTTATATATTCATTTCTTTATTAAGTTTTTTACTGGGGGGGTCAAAGTCATAGTATAGATGACTATCTGCTTGTCCTTTTACATTTTTTAAATTGAATCACTATAAGATACACTATTACATAGCAGGCTGTTCATGAGAGAGTGTCAGTCATACAATGTTCCAACACCCATTACTTCATCAGTGCATATTTCTCTCCACCAATGTTCCCAGTTTCTCTCCTGCCTGCCTCACCCTGCCTTGTTCCAACAACCTGCCATTTTTCTTCTCTTTCTATCTCTGTGTCTCTGTCTCTCTGTCTGTCTGTCTGTCTGTCTGTCTGTCTGTCTCTCTCCTTTCTATTTTTCTTTTAGGCACTGTTTTTGGACATTGTTACTGACAGGATACCATGCATGTCATTTTACCTCCTTTCAGCACTCAGTTTGTGTACCTAGTCATAGTGGTAATCTGGTCACAATGGTTGCTTTTCTATCCTAAAGGCACTGTCACTCACTGACCCCCTTCTCACCTCCCCTCCACTCCCTGTCAGCTTCCTACAGCAGACCAATCCTCTGAGCCTTTGTTTCTACTGCCTTTGGATATTATTCACACTTTGCAATGTTTCCAGGTTCCGTTCTCCACACCATGTAATCCTCTGAGCCCCATTAGAACTGAGCCTGAGCACAGAGCCCAGAGTAAGCCTGGAGCCTGGTGGGTGTGGTCCTAAAACAAGGAAAGCAAAATAAAAAGGAAAGAAATGTAGATTTTTTAAAGAAATTTGTTCTTTGAAATAAAGAAGATACAGTGGTTCTGGACTGGAATGATAGCATGGCGGGTAGGGCATTTGCCTTGATCCAGGTTTGATTGCTCCATCCTTCTTGGAGAGAAGGAAGCTACTGAGAGTATCCTGCCTGCACAGCAGCCCCTGGCAAGCTCCTCGTGGCATATATGATGTGCCAAAAACAGTAACAACAAGTCTCACAATGGAGACGTTACTGGTGCCCACTTGAGCAAATCGATGAACAATGGGACGACGGTGCAAAAGTGCTACAGTGGTTCTGTGCTAAAGGAAGTTTGTTTTCCAGTGAATGAATTTACCCTTTTTCTCCATTATTTATTACATAGAATTAATGTCTTTTAAAAAACTTTAGTTTGATGTTTACACAAATAATTACATAAAGCTGTAAAATTGGGGGTGCTCAGGGCCTCATATTGTATATTCCCACCTCTGTGCTTGCAAGCTGATCTCTGAATTGCTCCGGGTACCATATGGATTGCCAGGGTTCCAACCTTGTCAGCTGTATAAAAGGAAATCACCTTAACCTCTAGACTCTCCTTCTTGTCCTATAATTACATCAATTAAAAATAACTGTTGAAAACAAACCCATTAATTTTCTTATCTATGGCTGAGTTGGAAATGTTTTGCTATTACAGAATGTGAGAAGTTGTAGTGATGATGGTAGACTGACTTTAAAAAGTGATGTTAATTATAAGGTTTAGGATTTTCATTCATTGCTAAAATACGACTAGTAAGGAAGATTTTTGCATATAAATTGCTTATGGGGCTATCTCCTTGCAAACATGACCTGACAAAAATAGGCTCTACATTGAGGTTATAGCAATAGAAGATATGTGATACTTTTGCTATTAGGTAAGAGATGGATTCAAGAGTCATTTACCTTGAATAATAGTTAAACACCCTCAGTATCCAGATATATATAAAAATTTTTTTGTGTTCAACACATTACATTTTACTCTACTTTGTGAAAACAAGAAAGTCCAAGATCTTCTGATATATTTCAGAGAAAATTTTTCTTTAAAATAATGCAAATATTTATATTCTGTGATAATTATATTTTTAATAAAATTTGCAGATATGTGAATATCCTGGGATAATACTTATGAGTCACATATTTTCCTCTAATGTTAGCCAGTTAAGTTTTCCTATATATTTTTCCAACCTAAATTGTGGATTGGAGGGAAAGTTTAGCCCTATTATTTATGGATTTTACACTTAACTCTTAATAGAATATCAATGATCTTATTTCTTTGAACACTAGTGAAAGTCCCTTAATATGTTTCCATGCTGTTTCATGGAACAATTTGTATCCATCTAGAAAATTCAATTAAGAGTGAATGGTTTTTAGCACAGCGGGTAGGGCGTTTGCCTTGCACGCGGCCGACCCGGGTTCGGATCCCAGCATCCCATATGGTCCCCTGAGCACCGCCAGGGGTAATTCCTGAGTGCATGAGCCAGGAATAGCCCCTGTGCATTGCCGGGTGTGACCCAAAAAGAAAAAAAAAAAAAAGAGTGAATGGTTTTACCACACCCAGTATTTGTGTTCCTGGATTCATCTAATTTTGTCCTTTACAAGTTAGCTTTTATATGGGAGATCTATCTATCTATCTATCTATCTATCTATCTATCTATCTATCTATCTATCTATCTATCTATCTATCTATCTCTGCCCTTATGATAACAAAATCAAATCAGATGCACTTAATAACATTATGAAAAATTTTAGGAGCATGCTTTAACATTTCTAAGTGACACATGTCAGGTGTTGGCAAAATGTTTTGGCTAATTAATATGAATATAACGCAGTTTACTGACAAATATACAGTATATATTTATGCTGCCCCAAATCACTGGGAAAAATTTGACACTGGCATTGAACTTATTCACAAATTACAGTATCACCTGCGTTACATAGGAGACTACTGATTGCAAATTTATTTAGGATATTAAAACTAAAATGAAGCATGTAGTAACAGGTTTTTCTTTGCAGTCACAAAACTGAATGCCCAGGAAAAGTTGCCATAGAGAAGACACAATAGAGTTCATATTTTGTAGAGTAACCTGACCTACTTTCTCTTTTCCTGGAATATGCTGCATAGAGGCACTGCTGAAGAATCCTTCCCAGAGAATTTCCCACTAGAATTGTAAAACATTTAACTATCTGGGGTAATATACTTTGCTGATTCTATAGTTTATGAAAATTTGCCCTTTTATCATAGACACACATAAATGAATGTTTCAAAATGCCAAATATTATGCTACTCATTTCTTATGTAGATTAACACTTGCAAAGAATAGAATACTGAAATTGCTGAGATATAAGAGTTGGAAAGTAAAATGGTTATTCTAAATATCAATATGCTTCATAGTAAATTATACCAAATTGGTCCATGTGTATCATTGTATGTGATTCATTGTTACAGATGTTTTTCAGTCTTCATGATCTAACTGTTTGCTATATAAAAGTTAGATAAGTACAATGTCAATTAAAGTGAATTCAAAAACTAAAATTTGCACAGTCAAATTTGAGTGCTGAGAATGCATATTAAAGCATGTTACTATATATAGAATCTTGATAAACTTTAAAGCACAGTTCTTATAAAGTTTAATTGATTTTAAAGAAATGAGGAAATGATAATATCCTAAGAAATGTTAATGCTGTCAACAATAAATTTTATTGGGTGTTGACGGCTGCATCATTTTAGGTTTGTTTTAAGTTTAACAAAATATTTCAGAGATTGTAGAAATGTCTCAGACTGGATGAGCACGTGTCAGGTATATGTGAGACTCAGAGTTTGATTCTTAGCAATGTATATCCCCGAACCACCCCCATATCTTGTATTACTTGATATTCTCCAGTACCATTAACCTGGGTCAACCACCAAATTAGCAGAGGTGCACCTCCTGGGAGAGTTGCTGGGAATGGAACCTGTATTCTCCAGACACGAATACATGAGGCCTTTATTTTATATTATATTATATTATTTTATTTTATTTGCTTTTTTGGGTCACACCTGGCGATGATCAGGGGTTACTCCTGGCTCTGCACTCAGGAATTACTCCTGGCGGTGCTCAGGGAACTATATGGGAAACTAGGAATCGAACCCGGGTCTGCCACGTGCAAGGCAAATGCCCTACTCGCTGTGCTATCACTCCAGACCCGAGGCCTTGATTTTAAAAAGGAAATATTTAATGCTACTTTCTCCGGTTCAGCTTCAAAAATGTTTTTAAAGAAAGAAAACATTAATATTTGCTATTGTTTATTTATGCATAATAGCATACATTCAAGTTTTCAGAAATGTACCTGGGAGAAAGACTATTTTAGCATGCAATATTGGAAAGGAATTCATTTAAAAAGAATGAGATTAGATTTCATAATTCTGTGAACAAAGTAGTATACTTTATAGTATCTCAATTTATACATTTAAGTAATTCATATAAATGAGTATTACATAAATTATTAAAGATATTTTTGTATATTTAAGTGATAAGGGCAATTAAAAAAGAATTTTCATACTTCAGAAGCTGGTTAACTTTGGTTCAGAATCAGTTTTCTAAAAGAGAATACAGACATACTAAGGTAAATAAAATGTACATCTAAAATTAAAAATATAGAATTCAGAGTCTTTAACTTACTACGGACTAAGAATTATATCCAAATAGAACCCAATTTGGTAACATGTCTTGAAAATGTATCAGGTAGAATTTGGACTTTGTTAGAACTGGAATATTATTTAGGTACTCATAACATCTGTCTATTCAGTTAAAATTTCTCCATATTTTCCAATATATTTTTTCATTTATTATTTTTATTCTCCTACATAAATCCACAAATTTTTAGAAAACTTAATTAACATTTTTTAAGGACAGTTGATTACCTAGATATGACTCATTATGAACCAAATGGTACTAATTGGAGGATTGGTTTTAAGCAGTCTGAGCATTTATTTATTCATCTGCTGGTCTAGGCATCTTTAGTATTAATTAATCTTAAAAGACTATTTTGAGTAAGATAATAAAATTTGGAGGAAGGTATTATGTATTATTTGCAGACTTTAGAAATAGATTATAGCAGCAGTATAGAAAAGAAGGAGTAGATGGGGAACCAGGAAGTAGACTTGCCTAATAGTTATTAGCATTCCTTGTCACAGTCTGTGACTTAGACCAAAAGAAGAAAAATATTGGAAGTCATTGTATGTTTTGGTTGAATATTAGAATGTGATCATTGTATTGTGTTCAGAGTGGAGTTCAAAAATCATCAAAAACTATTCTTAACTAATGGAATAAACAAAGAAAATGAGGGGACAGAGAGAGTGTATGGGAGTTAGAGCATTTGCCTTGCAGATGTGTCACCCCACCTGTAGTCAATAGCGGTACATCAGGGGGTCCCCAGAACCTGCCAGCAGGGATCTCTGAACTCAGAACTCTGAGTATACCCTGAGCATTGCCACATAGGGTCTTAAGATCAAAAAGTTAAAAAGAAAAAAAAAAAGTGAGGAAAACAAAGAAGCTTGTCATAGAGGTTTAAGCTGAAATAGATTTAAATTCCCACTGTACTTGCAAAAATTACAGCACATAAACGTATCCATCTAATATGATTGAATGCATGTTAAAAGTTGCATTTCCTGGCTGATGCAGTTAATTTTAGGGGTTAAGCTTCTTGCCTTGCATGCATCATCCCCAGCGATGCATTTGACTCCAGAGCATCTCCTGGAGTGACCCCAGAGCCCGGAGCCAAGAACAACCTCTGGGAGCCACCGCGTGAGGTCTACACTCTTCAATAAATTCAAAACAAAAGTGATTTTCAGTTTTTCCACAGTGATTCAGCATTTGCTTTTTCAGAAATCAAATATTCACTTTATCCTTTTATTGATCAACTCAATACCTAAGGTACACACACCAACTTTTATTAATGTTTTAACCAAGTGTTTCTCAATTTAATATATGCTACATTTTAGAACCACTAATGAAAGGCAGAGTTCTCTTTTGGAATCACTAATGCATATTGTCATTCCTTGCTTGTCCTGAACTGAAGAATTCTGGAAACATGGATTTTTCTTGTGCTAAGCGGGGAAAAGCAAGGTAGAACACTCAGGAATAGACTTCCCCAAAGCACATGGGCATGCTTTAAAAACTGCTCCTGTTGGATTTGACTTTGGAAAATAATTGGTTTCTGTATTTGCTTGATATTGAATAGTATGAAATCTGCACAATGTACACTTTTTTATGAAAGATATAATTTCATAGGCTGAGCACATGTTTTCCATGCAGGAAGGCAGTGTTTGAGCCTCAGCACTAAATGGTTCCCTGAGAAGTGCTTATGCTAGCTCCCCATCCCAAGCCCCAAAGTAAATAAAAAGTAATTAAATTTAGCAATATTTTAATGTCTATTTTTTTTAAACTCTAAGTTTTTTATGCTACCCAGAACTGTCTCTGAGTTTCTGAATCTCACTCTACCATTGCGATTTTTTAGGTTGATGTATGGGATGGGCTTTGATCTCAAAGGTACCACTTTAATCGCCATCTCCATTCTATAACCATAAAGGAATATGATGACTGCATTTTCCAAATCAAGCTGAAATATATAGTTTCTCTTATTAGTATAGCCTAGCATAATATCTGACATCATAAAGAGTCCAAGTAAATCTAAACATATGGCTTAGTCACTAGCAAAATCTATAAAATTTTATACCATAAACATAAATCAAAGAACGCATCAGTTAATTCCATATACAATATGTGCCATATATTATGTTAGCCCAGGAAATGTTAGTGTACATTTTCCCAACACTCAGAACAAATATAAAATGCCAAATTCCCTTAATATATTTTTTGAGTTTTCTCTATTCATTTAATAATAAAATTGTATTCTTTTAATCCCATACTTTCCCCAAATTAGATTAAACCTATGTAGTAATTTGGCATACATTTTCTTAAATGCAGATTCTTTGGTGCTCAAACTCAATTCCAGAATTAAGTAGGTGAATGCAGTGAATTCATGAGTTTACTGAAGTTATGGCTTGCTAGGTCATACACTTGTTATATAAAGAAGTGATTTGTTAGTAACAAGCTTTTACATTTATAGACTATATTTTCTTAGTCACTTCTGGGAACTGAATAATTCTAACTTAATTGTCCTCTCTAAATCAGATTTACTATGGTTATTTCCTTTGTAGCATTTAAAGAATAACTATATTATTCTCCAAGGGAATATCTAATGGAGCCTTTAGCTTGGATCTTTCCTTCAGGCTCCACATGAAGAGATCATCTGAGAAAATAATATTAGTTCCTCTCCAAATGTCTTTATGACAGCACTCTTATAAGACAGAATACAAAGGTGGAAAGGAGTCATACTGAATGATTTCCAAGGCACTGAAGCACCATTGTTCCATTGCTCATCGATTTCCTCGAGCAGGCACCAGCAATGTCTCCATTGTGAGACATGTTACTGTTTGGGGCATATTGAATACACCATGGGTAGCTTGCCAGGCTCTGATACTCTCAGTAGCTTGCCAGGCTCTCTGAGAGGGATGAAGGAATCGAACTCGGGTGGGCCATGTCAGTCTCATGAAGGCAAATGTTCTACCCGCTATGCTATCGCTCCAGCCCAAGGCATCTTTATTATTTAGCCATCATGACTACTGTTATTAAATGGTGGATATGCATTCAATTTATACATATGACAAAGATATTTACTTCCTTAACATATTAAAATTTTACCAGTGACAGAGTAACTTTGATGTGTGCAATAATAGAATTTCCTAATGTAATACTGCAGAAACCAGTACTGTATACATATAATGATTTCCCCTCAAGTATATATTTTTTATTATTGGAATGGAACATAGTGTAAGAGATTAGAAGTAATAGAATGGAACATTATTTCTTCATTAGATATGTGATTTTGAAATTTTTAAACTTTTTAATATGTGACCTTTGTTATTTCAACTGATTAGTTGAAAATAACAAAATAAGATTTAAAAAGTTTACATCAGATAGAAGATTATTATTTACAAAGTTTGGTTACTTCTTTTAATAAAATGTGTTGTTACTTTATCAGTATAAGAATGGCTATTATTTCTTCCTCATATATGACTGTAATGGATTATTACCTCCTGGTTCCATAAATCCTTAAAGATTATTTTTGAATATTCTCATAAACAAGATAGGTATATATTAACCAATTTTTGATAAGAGCTTTTTAAACACATACAGTCCCCTGTGCTTCTTGGGTGATCTCTCAGCACAGAGCCAGGAGTCAGCTCTGACCACTGCCAGGTGTACTCAAAAAACTGAAAGAAAATTGATCCTAAGTTTATTCCATACCACCCATTACAGGAAAAATATTTCTCTTACAGACTTGAGTTTGTATTTGATTTAAATTGTCAGGAAAAGGGGCTGGAGCGATAGTACAATGGGTAGGGTATTGTTTGCCTTTCACGTAGGTGACCCAGGTTCGATTTCCAGCAATCCCTTATGGTCCCCCAAGCACTGCCAGAACTAATTTCTGAGTGCAGATCCAGGAGTAACCCTTGAGAATTACTGGATGTGATCCCAAAACACACAAAAATTGACAGGAAAAGTAAGTTGTCAGTTTTTGAGCAGTATTTCTGAGTTGGAAAACTTCTTAAAGGAAATTTGGGACACATCAGATTAGCATTGAGTGAGCTGGAGTCATAGCACATGGGTAGGGCATTTGCCTTGCATGCAGCTGACCCAGGTTTCATTCTTCTGCCACTCTCAGAGAGCCCAGCAAGCTTCCAAGAGTATCTCTCCCACACGGCAGTGCTTGGCAAGCTACCAGTGGCATATTCAATATGCCAAAAAGAATAGTAACAAGTCTCACAATGGAGACATTACTGGTGCCCACTCAAGCAAATCGATGAGCAACAGGATGACATTGATATGGTGATATCTATTTTATTTTTTTGTTTTTGATTTTTGGATCACATCCAGTCGCGCTCAGGGTCTACTTCTGGATCTGTACTCAGGGATGACTCTGGTGGTTCTCAGGGACCATATGTATGCCAGTGTTGGGGATTAAATCCACATCAGTGAAGAGTTCAACCTCCACTTCTCTTTCTCTCTCTCTGACCACATCGATGTACTTTTAAAACTAAGCTAAACATGTAAAAGCTCTACTAGTTTTTTAGCTTATATATTTTCTCACACAAAACATAGTCATTATTTTATTTGACTTTTGAATGGTTATAGAAATTGGGGTGCACATACTCAATGGATTCTTACCCAATATAATAATAACACAAAGAAAGGATGCATAATGCATTTTATGGTGGCATGTATGAAACTAGAGGATATTATGATAATAAAATAAAGAAAAAATAAAATCATATAATCTCACTCATAGGTAGGATATAAATTAATAAAGCAAGGAAAGAGTCAAAACCAAATGAAACAATCTTGTGGATTCTGACGACTGACCCATAGTTTCTTGAAGGAGGAGAATAAGCAAGTCTCCAGAAGATAATATGATTGGCTCAATAGCCTCAGTAAAGCAATTAATCAGCTAGAGGGAAAGTTACTATTACTTAGAACAGTGTATTCTTTATTTGTATGTGTATCTTGACCTATATTTTCTATGGATTACATCCTATATGGAATATTTGGGATTTAGGAAATACTAATTTGCATAATTTTCTATATTTTAAAAATCAGTATTCTAGTTCAGGTAAGAACTTTATAATAGTGTTGACATTTATGATTTTTATATGTGGTTAGTCACTTCAGTGCAGCCACATTGCCCAAGATCCAATTCCCGTGTTCTTTTTGTTTGTCTTTGGGCCTCATCAAACAGTGTGCAGGTTTTACTCTTTGGTTGTTTTTTTGGGCCACACTTGACTATACTTAGCACTTACTCCTATCTCTGTGCTCAATGATAACTCCTGGCTTGAGGAAACTTAAGGGTTGCTACTGATCAAGCCCAAGTCATCTATGTGCAAAAGGACTTTCTGTACTACCTTTACCTTCCGTATCATCATTACTATTGGCATCTTCCCGTCTGCACTAGCTCCCTGGTCCTCAGGCCTTTCTCTTGGCTCTGTACTGAGGGGTCACTCATGCCATGCTCAGTGTACCTTGGGTGGTTCTGGAGCTCTTATCTGGGTCGCTATGTGCAGGGCAAGTGTGAGAACCTCTCCATTCCTGTCTCTCTTCTGTCGTCCCTTAGTCATAATCTCTGCTTTATAATCCAAGGTCAAGTACTCTTCATTGTTAGATAGTTATTCCTTTGTTTTCATAAATCTTTACAAATGATATTGCTTTCTTCTCTTTTCTCATGATCCATCCCTTCTGTTGTACTGCTCCACTTATCTGTTCCCTTTGAAAACAGACATTCTAGGTTTCGCTGTCTTCAATTTTCCTTCATTCTCTTTGAAAAACTTGCTATCTTAAATATTCTCACCACTTCTATTAAAGTGTTCTTTGATGATGGCTATCACAATAAAAAAGTCATTTCTCATTTCTCAGTGGCATCTTACTTAAATTATCAATAGTTCTTAAACCATATAATCACTTTTCTCTTTTAAAACACTGTTCACTTAGCTTCCAAAGTGAAAATAGCAAAGTTTAATGGATCTCTGGCCAAGCTTGGGGACCATATCCCGTTGATTTTTCTTTCCCAGTAACTTTGCTTCTTTTTCTGTCTCTTCCTGAACTTTTCACCTCTGCACACAGTGCTGATGTCCTTTCTGTCTATATTCACTCTGTTGCTATCCTCATCTGGCCTCATAAAATTAAAAACCATCTGTACTGCGATGACTGCTAAATTTATCTCTCCAGTCTGGACCTCATTCCTGAAAAATTAGATTCCTACATTTATCTCCAGAGTTGACAATGCCACTAAGATCTTAAGCGGTATCTCAATATATATGACCAACTGGTTCTTCCCATCAGCCCATTTATTTTGATCATTTTCAATACTGAAGAAATTGACCATTCTTTTTGATTTGGCTATAATCATTCATACCTAATTGTTTTCATTCTTTGCTGGTTTTAATATGCTAGCAAATTTTGTTTGCTCCACTTAATCTAGACTCTGAATAGTTGACACAGCACAACTGTTTTCACACTACTAAAATGCCATCTTATATAATGTTTTATGTGCATTATTGTAATATTCTTTTGACTGGTCTTGCTGCTTCTGCCTTCTGTAATCTGCCATCTCTGTGCACAGAGCCTCCACACATTCATCTCTCAAACAGGGAGACCCTTTGGAAGGGAATTTAAATTTTAGCATTAACTTTTCTAGAATCCTTTTTTTTTTTTTTTTTTTTTTTTTGCTTTTTGGGTCACACCCAGCAATGCTCAGGGGTTACTCCTGGTTCTGCACTCAGGAATTAACCCTGGCAGTGCTTGGGGGACCATATGGGATGCCGGGGATCGAACCCGGGTCGGCCGCATGCAAGGCAAACGCCCTACCCGCTGTGCTATCGCTCCGGCCCCTAGAATCCATTTTTTTTCTCTTTGGGCCACACCCGGTGAAGCTCATGGGTTACTTCTGCCTCTTCATTCAGTGATCACTCATGGCGGTGCTTGGAGCACCATATGGAATGTTAGGAATGGAACCCGAGTTGGCCATGTGCAAGGCAAATGCCTTACCCACTGTACTATCACTCCAGCCCCACTAGAATCTTTTAAGAATTTACCATTCCCTGCAAAGGAAAGGCAAAGCCCTAGGAGATCAATGCATTATTTGCCTTCTGATCTTCTATATTATTACCTGAACTCATATCCTTTTTATACATTTATAAGATAATGACTTTCTTGATGTTTCTAAAATGTATAGGTATATACCTAAATATATCTAAAATTATCTTAGGAACACAGCACTTTTTACCCCTGTCTATTTTATGTTTCATCATATTTCGTCAAATATTCACATAGCTATTACATCACATTCTCAAAGATTTTGCTCAGATGAACTCTTTATAGAGATATCTCTTTTACATATCTATCCTTTTGCATTTTAAAATTAATTGTAAGGTAGACCTCCCTTCCTTCCTTCCTTCCTTCCTTCCTTCCTTCCTTCCTTCCTTCCTTCCTTCCTTCCTTCCTTCCTTCCTTCCTTCCTTCCTCCCTCTTCACTTCCTTCCTTTCTTCCTTCCTCCCTCCCTCCCTCCCTCCTTCCCTTCCTTCCTTTCCTATTTCCCTCCATTCCATCCTCCCTCCCTATCTCCATTCCTTCCTCCCTTCCTCACTTCCTCCCTTCCTCCCTTCCTCCCTTCCTCTCTTCCTTCCTTCCTTCCTTCCTTCCTTCCTTCCTTCCTTCCTTCCTTCCTTCCTTCCTTCCTTCCTTTTTTCCTTCCTTCCTTCCTCCCTTTTTCCTTCCTTCCTTTTTTCCTTCCTTCCTTCCTTCCTTCCTTCCTTCCTTCCTTCCTTCCTTCCTTCCTTCCTTCCTTCCTTCCTTCCTTCCTTCCTTCCTTCCTTCCTTTTTTCCTTCCTTCCTTCCTTCCTTCCTTCCTTCCTTCCTTCCTTCCTTCCTTCCTTCCTTCCTTCCTTCCTTCCTTCCTTCCTTCCTTCCTTCCTTCCTTCCTTCCTTCCTTCCTTCTCCTCCCTTCCTTTCTTCATTTCTTCCTTTCTTCTCCCACATTCAACAATGCTCAGAGCTTACTTCTATATCAGTGCTCAGGGATAACTCCTGCAGATGCTCAGGGACCATGTACAGTACCAACCCAGGTTGGCTACTTGCAAGGTAAACACCTTACTCACTTTACTAATCTCTGGCCCTTAATTTCTTTTTCTATTATTTTTTTTAACTTAGATGGACTTGATTCTAAGAAATTATTATTTTATTTTTTCTTTTGCTTTGCTTATCTTTAGTGTCTAGAATGATGCAGAATTGTAGCAAGTATTTAATAAGTAATTGTGAGTATTTGCATTATAAACGATTTATAATATATCCTAAATCTAAATATTTGACTGTTACAATATGCAATGTTTCATCTCTTCAGTTTATTTAAAATATTTTTTCCATAATTTCTATGTGTAGAGTCTTTTATCAGGAATGCTGGATGAAAATGTTGAATTGTCATGTCCTTACTGTAGGTGTTCCTTTCTGATTAGAACTCAATCACCTTAGTTATCTGGAGAGATCACTATAATGGAAGTTTTTATATAGGAAAAGACAAGCCGATGACAACACAAAAAATAGAAATGAACTTTAAATCTATGTGTATTGGTTTAAGTTTCTTCAGCACTCTTTCCAAGGTCTTCAACTTACAAATCAAAGAAAAAATGATTTTTTTGTTGCATGAATGTTTCTGTATGAACATATAGATTTGGGCAAGCTTTTGTTTGACTATTAGAAGTAATATGATATTAATGTATTCCCATTGCATTATTTAATTCTATTTCATAGTGGTGCACATAATATTCAAATAGATACATATCAAATGATTACGATAGTGATATGTAAGCATTACATTTCAATATTGGGCCAGTATTACAGAGAGGAATATATGATAGCTGTTGGAGAAAAATTATTAGTAATGATTATAGTAATCAATTTTTAGTTGTATGCATATTTGATAAGAAATGAATAAATTAAAGTTGGATACCTGTTAATATTTTGATAGGACATTAGTGAGACTTTAAAAAGTTAAAAATAAAATAATACAAACTCATTAGATATGTTCTGTGGGTATAGATTCTGCTGGACTTGAAAAATTCTTATTCCTCTCAATTGAGAAGAAATCAGCATGATACCAAAACTTAGACTCTGAAATGAGATGTCAAAAGAGAATGTAAAAAGTGTATGCTAGCTATGAGATGTATTGTGAAGATACATGATAAATATAATTCAAATATAACTATGCATATAATAAATTGGCATATGTAGTACATGTTTTTTCATTATTTTAAAGCAAAGGGTTGAGGACTATACATGAGTTTCTTGGATGTACTAAAAGAAAAGAAGGAAAGGTTTGAACTCTTTTTTTTGTTTGTTTGTTTGTTTTGCTTTTTGGGTCACACCCAGCGATGCTCAGGGGTTACTCCTGGCTTTGCACTCAGGAATTACTCCTGGCGGTGCTTGGGGGACCATATGGGATGCCGGGGATCGAACCCGGGTCGGCCGCATGCAAGACAAGCACCCTACCCGCTGTGCTATCGCTTTGGCCCCAAGGTTTGAACTCTTGAGTAAGAATTGATAACAAATGCATTTGTAAAAATCATCAGGAAGTACATAGATGGCACAGCAGGGTAGTATTACTTCTTCTGGACCTATAATAAAAGAGGATTATTTAATGACTATTTTCTTTTGAAATAAGATAAAGGAAGGTAAGACAAAAACAAGTAGATCTATAGACTGCACAGAAAGTGGCTCAATTTTTTTCTTTTAAATTTTTTATTAGAGAATCACTGTAATGTACAGTTACAAACTTATGAACTTTTGGTTTGCATTTCACTCATACAGTGATCGTTTACCCATCCCTCCCATTCACCTCCACCAATGATCCCAGTATCCCTCTCACCACCCCCACCCCATCCCCCACCCCCCCACCCTGTGTGGCAGGGCATTCCCCTTTGTTCTCTCCACTTTTGGGTGTTGTAATTTGCAATAAAGGTATTGAGTGGCCATCATGTTCTTTCTATAGTCTACTTTCAGCTCGCATCTTCCAACCTGAATGGGTCCTCCCGACATCCTCTACTTGGTGTTCCCTTCTCTATCTGAGCTGCCTTTTCCCCTAGCATGTGAGGCCAGTTTCCAAGCTGTGGAGCAGACCTCCTACTCCCTTCTACATGGAAAGTATCATGTTAAGTGAAATGAGTCAGAAAGAGAGGGACAGACATATAAAGATTGCACTCCTCTGTGGAATATAAAATAACATAGTGGGAGACTAACACCGAAGAGTTGTAAAGATAAGGATTAGAGAGTGTCTCAAGTTTAAAGGGAGAAAATTGGACTTTAAAGTTCATGTACAGTTCATGCTTTACACGTGAGAGGCCTGGGATTTCTGGTACTGCATACAGTTCCCAATTTGTCTCCTTGTACAGAACTAGGTGTTGTGCCAGACAACCACTAGATGTGGCCTAAAAACACAAAATTAAAGGGAGAAAATAACGTAATCTTCAATTATCTTGATAATAAAAATTAGTCTGTAGATGATAGGGTATCACAGAAAGAATGCTCTCTTGAATAAAGTGGAAAGGTTATGGATTTGTGTTAGTGATTGACAAGGTAGTGTAGAGAGTTCGGAACAGGACCCATGCCGCTCCAGGGAAGTTCTTTACCACACATTTATAGTGGTGTCAATCAGCTGAGGCTGACTATCTGGAAGCACAAACAAAGACATATGGGGGGAGACTTTTAGGGACAGAGGCTTGGCAGGGGGATAATGAAGTGTCTGCCAGAGTGCTGATTGCTGTTGAGTAAAAGCGGGCCTAAGCATAGGAAGCAGTAGAAGATAATTTGAGACCAAACAGTGACCACCAGGTAATAAAAGGAAAGCAGTTTTCTCCAACATACAAGTGGCCATAGTATAGTGTATGCCATTATTTATTAAATTTCTATAAATGTAATCAATCATTTATTGCAAAATTTATCATTCACAGTCAATGGGAAGTAATAGATAATTAGGATTATTACTTTTTTTTTCTTTTTGGGTCACACCCAGCAATGTACAGGGGTTACTTCTGGCTCATGCACTCAGGAATAACTCCTGGTAGTGCTCGGGAGACCATATGGGATGCTGGGAATCAAACCCGGGTCTGCCGAGTGCAAGGCAAACACTCTACTTGCTGTACTATCGCTCCAGCCCCACGATTATTACTTTTTATGATTAATTCAGAATATTGGGGGAAATAAAAAAAAAAGCTGGAAGCTTAAAAACTTGTATAAAAGAAAAATATTGAGAATTTTAAATAAGAAAACGTTCTGTTCCTTTGAAAGTGACCAGTTTAATTTAAAAATGGCTAATTCTTCTTTTTTTGATAGTCAAGGTAGTCAATATATTTTTATTCTTTATTTAAACAGAATCTTATATTTAATATGATTTATTTTTTACCTTTTGCAATGTTGTTTGTATTTTAATATTAATTATTTTTTCTGTGTCAAGAGAGATACAACATTTTAAATATTCTTTTTTCTCTTTTGTTTTTTAGCTATGTTTTACAATTTTCAGAATTGAAATTTATCATTGTTATATCATAAGCAATCTTAAAAATACATTGATTATTTTCTATTTTCATTGCTAAATTTGGGACTGTCTTGATATTAAGAGGAAGCAAAAAAGGAATCAAAAGATTAATATTTCACTGGGTTATCCCAGCCATAAACACAAAACAATTTTCTTAGGCTCTCAAGAAAATAAAAATTGATGTACTTTAGTCTCAAGTTTCTTCCAGGTCCTAGTATGAGTATAAGTAGTGAATACAAACATGTACAAATTGTGATTTATCCATTCACTGCCATTATTATTTATTTTGACAGAGCTCTTTTATTGCGCTTCTGGTTGCCTATGATTTTATTTAATGAAATATGATATTAATGAATATCTTTCTGTAATTAAGACTATTTGTTGTTTTTGTTAAAAACTTTGATGTAGATTCTAAGTAGAATTTATTGGACAAAGGGCATGCCAAATGTGTAAAAAAAAAACTTTTTCAGAGTGGACACACCTCAATTCTGGAGTGTTTAATAGTAAAACAAGTAAACTTTTCATAAATGCTATTCACATTGTCTAAATGAAGAAGTTAGCAAAATGGACATTAGGGGGGGAAAACTTATATTTTAGTCAAACTTCCTTGTGGAGGTTGCATATATGATAAATCTGAAAAAATGTGAAAGATCATTTATCAAAGGAAGAAAAATACTTTCATGAATGTTACAAGTATTACTCATATAGTTATGAGTTCTCTCTCAGTTTTAATGATGTGAGTCAGTCAATAAACATTTTCTAAAGATCTATTGGGATGTTCTGATTATTATACGTTAGGCTAATTTTCCTAATGTATTTTGTCAGAGAGTTTAGTGAGAAATGCTAAGTCATATCCTGCTGCAGACTAATTGTCAGCGTAGAACTTAAAAAGAGAGAAAAAGGAGAATGAACCTTTATTATTTTAAAAATAGGACACTTATAGAAGATAACATTGTACCAGAGCTATAGTAAGATTTTTGCTTATTCTAAGCATATTTTCCTTCCCATAACCCTTCTGCATATATGTATATGTTCCCAAGAATATGTTTGATTTGGTATAAAGTCAAATATATTGATACTTATTAAACATTTTATTCTACTCACACTTTCCTTATAAACATCAAAACAACTCATGACTGTTAAAAGTAGTTTTGCCTTAAGTAGTGTATCTAAATGGGTGAATTTCCTTTACTTTAGAACTTCCTACCATGCAGTTTAGCTCCTTGGTACACTCTTCCAATAACATTGATGCAATCTGTTAAAAATATTAATATTTTTTTATGTTTGCCTGATGTTTACACCCACACATCAGGTTATCGTCTGTTTTGTTTAAAATGTCATTTTTCAATGAATATTTATATGGGTTTGGTAGCCTTGATGGTACAATATGGATATATTTTAAAAGCCTCATATTAACTGTCACCTTGTAACAATTATTATCTGCCATTTTCTTGGAAAAGTGTTAACATTTGCTTCTTGTTTTTAAAAGAATTTTATAGGCATGAGATTCATTACTCAAACCCCCAAAATACTTCCCGAATCATTTGAATTCCAACTAAAAAAGAAATACTACTTATAATATAAATTCCTATCAGAAAATCAGTTTCTAAGGGGGTAGCCCTAGACATTTATTAAAATGTTATCTTCAAGTGGTTCTTATGAAGTTGAAGTGAGACAGTCCAAAGGCTAGCTAAGAAATAGTTTGAAAGTCTTAAATGTTGAACTTTCATGTCAGTAATTTGCAAAAGAGCTGGAATTTACAGTGAAGCAGTATATTAAGGATAAAGTGACCCAGACTTTACTCTTCAAACTTGTTTTATCCTCTGAATTCTAAAAGGAAGTAGAATCTCCCCGTTTGGGAGAAGTAATGGGAAGTAATCTTCCCATTTCCTGTTTATTAAAAATGTTACTATTGAAGTCAAAAGAGTTGTTACTAAGTTACACATTAGTCTCCTGGCTGCTATTAGAGACATTTCCTTGGAGTGTTTAAGTGTGCAGAGGGATGCTGCTTCAGAGAAACCTGTGGTGTTGATAGCCCACTTCTCGCCTTCATCCAGGCCTCTGGGATTCACTCCGTATTTTTGTGCTGCACTAAATGCCACCAACTCCTTGTAAGAGTTTGGCATCTTTGTAGTTTAGTTCATTTTCAAAGTGTGACATTAGAGTAGGAAGATGAAAATTTTTATCTAGAGTTATTTGTGCAAAGGACATGCCACTTGATTAATTATGATATTCTATTTGACAGGAAATAATGTAAAAGAGTGACTTATAGGCCTTCCTTTCCTGACAGTAGCAGTATTTTAATTTCAAAGATAGATTTATTTTTATTATTAACATAGTAATATATGCCTATAGGAAATTTGGAACCACCTGAGCAGATTAAAGTTTTACAACCCTTAATATAGATTAAATGTTTTCAAACACCTTAGTATCTATTTTCTACACCTTAGGAATCTCAGAAAATCTTTGGTGCTATGTGTGTACATGGTTTCATGCATGTGTATGCTTAGATATACACATATTAATATTTTTGAGTCTCATTATATTCACAACTTTCTCCTTTAAATTATTTGTGAATACTTCTAACTTCATTTGAAAATACGCATTATCTCTAGTCATTATTTCCTGAGGAAGTAAAATCAACAAAGTGAGCTCATTGAAAATCAGAGTATTTTTTAAAGCCAGTTTTTACAAATAATTTTTCATTTTTA
The DNA here is from genome assembly GCF_027595985.1 of Sorex araneus. NCBI lineage: Eukaryota > Metazoa > Chordata > Mammalia > Eulipotyphla > Soricidae > Sorex > Sorex araneus. Next base: position 278,135,631 of record NC_073302.1, on the reverse strand, counting down.
CTACAAAACTAACAAAGGCAAGTCCCGAGGGAGACATTTGCAAAGCCTTCTGACATTTTGAGATATTTATTCAATAACTGGAGAAATATATATCTTTGTGAGTCTATGACAACTATTAAACTGAGATATTGAAAGGTATGAAAAAGTGGTATTTCAAAATGCCACTATCTTAATAATGTCATGCTTTGGCTCTACAAAGCTGATGTGAAAAAATTATTATATTACTAAATATTATGGGGCTAGTGGTAAGTGCAAATACTGGATGCCAGAGAATATGCAGAGGATGGAATCACTTAAAAATATAAGAGAAATTTATGAACTATGGTTGGAAAGAAAGGAGCTTTTAAAAATCTCATACTAGTAGAGACAGATTTGAATATCTGGATTTGAAAGCTTTTTTAAGGAATATAGATCCATAGTCTTTATGTGGAGTGATGAAGAATATTAGATAGTCTAGGTTTACATATGATGTGATTATGAGTGGATACCAAGATGAAACTGGAGCTGGAGACATACCACAGCGGGTATGGCGATTGCCTTGCACGCGGCCGACCTGGGTTCTATTCTCAGCATCCCATATGGTCTCCTGAGAACAGCCAGGGGTAATTTCTGAGTGCAGAGCCAGGAGTAACCCCTGTGCACGGCTAGGTGTGACCCAAAAAGCAAAAAAAAAAAAGGGAGAAAGAAAAAGAAACTGAGAAAAGAATTTGTCTTCATGTCTTCACCCCTAGTGTTGTCCACATAAATTGTATATACATATATTTATGTTATATATTATATATAATATCTATAGATAGTATGTATATGTATGTTCAATCTGTATATATAATATCTTTATAATGTGCATAAAACAGAAAATTTTAGATAATGCAATGGTCCAAAAAACAATATTAAGTAGTTTTCATGACAAATATTTTCAAAGATTTCGTTTTCTCAGACAGAATTGTCTTTTAAAATCATTCAAAAAGAGTCAACTTTGCATGCCAGCTCAGTATTAAATGCCAGTCTTTATGCTGTCAGGAGATTGCCTCATTAATCATACCACCCTAGTCCTAGGAACTTGGGTCTCCACACTAAGAAATCACTGCCATTTAATTTAGTAAATGGGACAATTTTAAACACAGAGACCTAGAATTCACCCTAGTTGAGACTAACTCAAACTACAGGCACCTGAATCATTATAAAGTAGAAAGGACCGTCTAGTACATTTTCTCTCTTTCAGAATCACAGACCTAAGAGCATAAAATGTCCTAGCTCCAGTTTTTAGTTTAGTTTCCATCAAGGAGATATATATTTTTTTCTTTCAAAGAAGAAAGCATAAAATCGTTTTGTTTCTAAGAAGTAGAATGAGGTTTTCAGATTCTAGATCTCTGAAAGGGAAGTGATCTCTAGCCTTTCATTATGTAAAAAAATGTAAGCAGCCAAGTCAGGACTGTCAAAGTGAAGTGGAACATTCATATTTATTTTAAGATCCAACTGCGTAGATACTTGATCCTGTAATTGTGAACTCAATCAAGTTCAGAATCAGCTTCGTGTCTTTCAAAGCAGTGTTGGCATACAGCATACAGTACGTAGTAGAGTTATGGAACAGTCTCGAGATGATAGATATTCCATTGGGTTTCTTAAAGGACGTATCATAGGTTACCAGAAGCAATATGCAACACTCATTGACAATGGGGAATCATGAACAAAGGAGCGTAAGACTGCAGTTATTTCATCTGCATAGAAATGACATTTACTGCAATAGCTCTGCCCTGGGCAAGACCTGGCTTAGGAGTGGATAGGGACATAAGGGCACTGAGGCTGCTCAAGCATTTGAAGACTGCAAAGTAAACAAAGTAAATGCTTTAAGGAGAAACTGAAGCAGAATGTTAAGTGATTCAGCAGAGCTTTATGATGCCTGAAAATTCCTAGGGCACTCAGGAATCTGACACAGAATGGAGATAGTGTGTTTTGTGTAATTAGAAAAGAGTGTAGCAACAGATTATGGACAAAGAAGTGTTGCTGTTGGAATTCAGAGGCCCTCTTTTTTTATGTTTGCACATTAGTTTTGATTATTAAAAAATTTATAAAGGATAGAAGACATACTTGGTTAATCTTATAAAAATAATAATGATCTTTTCCTGAGCTCGCACTAAATCCAGACAGAGGAAGGTTTCTGCTAAGATGCATTGCACAGAAGGAACCAATAAACTAGTAACAGTACTCCAAATTACAGAGAACAAAGTATGCTCCAGTGATACTTTCTAGACAATAAAATGTACTAATCTGTAGCAATACCACCTAAAGAGAGTAAGGTTCATTAACTAAAAGCACTGAAAAATGTGTTGAACATCAATAGAAAAACATGTTGGAGAGGAAAAAAAAATAAGAATATGAAATGCCCTCATTCTTCTAGTTTAATTTTATGTCATCTGAATTGGATTAGTCAGGCTGCTCTGTGATATACACTTTCCACTTTTTCCAGTAGAAGTATATGTATAAGTAGCAGATTTAATTTTCCATGTGCACATTAGTGTATTTCACTTGCTTTTTCTTTTTAAGTTAGGGCATGAGATGTAATAGTCCAGAGCTCAATGTAGATCCTATTCTCTCTTTCTGGTTGTTAGTTTTCATGAGATAATGTACATCTCACTAATATATTTAATTTTTTAGACAGTCTAATTCCTCTGAAATCAATCTTCATCAATAATGGCTCATTAGCAATAAAAAAAAGAAACTGCAATTGGAACTTTTCTTACACGTTAGAAATAGAAAATTGTTCTCTGACAGTGCACCTGTTTGTAATCCTAATAACTATATGGTGGATTTGTATAGTCAACATGAGAATAATTCTCATACAATTAGCTTTTATAATTTTTTTAGAGTTTTCCATGGATAATATTACTGATGTAATTTGAGAAATTTTGATGGGATTGAGAGTTTTAAGGACTGTAGAATTTAATTTTTCTTGGTGATATTGTACTACATTATTATTATTATTATTATTATTATTATTATTATTATTATTATTATTAGTTTGCTTTTTGGGTCACACCCAGCGATGCTCAGAGGTTACCCCTGGTTCTGCACTCAGAAATTACCCCTGGTGGTGCTCAGGGGACCATATGGGATGCTCGGAATTGAACCCGGGTCGGCCTCAGGCAAGGCAAATGCCCTACCCGCCGTGCTATCGCCCCAGCCCCTACATTATATTTTTAATGTTAAATTTTAAGTCATCAGCACAAAGATTTTGGATAAGTTTAAAGATACTATCATTCACTTTATACATGTGTATATATTATATATTCATATATAATTTTTCTTTTGTATTTAGATACCAAGATTTTGATGTTCTTGCTTTGTTTTAGGAATACAGTGTTACTACACCATATCAATCTCCACTCTATGAGCATTTCTCTACCGTCTCTGTGTTCCCTCTCATTCTCTGTACTTCACTAAGCAAACTCACTTCTATAGGCAGAAACTCAAGTTGTTTTCTTTTGTTAAGTCATTGGTCACTGCTTCTTACTATGTTCCTTTATAATTTGCATATGAATATGACTTAGTCTTGGCCCCATACTCAGGAATCACTGGTGGCACTTAGGACACTGTACTTGATTCCAGATATCAAAGCAGGGTGGGCCAGTTGGCCCCACACACGGGCAATGTCCTGACTTCTGAACTATCTATCCAGCTTCACTTCTGTATACTTTTCATGTCCTATACGTACTTTGATTTAAATAAATGAGCATTAGCTTGTTAATATCTGCGTAGAAAAACATCAGTTTTTCTGTTGAATTTGGACTCAAATATATGTTTAGAATACTTATAATTTGGTTTTATTTTGTTTTAGCTCCACTTTGTACTCACTCATATCTTAGTTTTCATTTACTAGAAAATCTTCACCTAATCTCTCTTACAAATACTTTTATTGCCACAAACTTTAAAAGGACTTTTTAGAAGAATTTATTTATTCAAAGTCTAGGGGTAAAGCATATACAGATAAGAGAATGAATTCTGAAAAATTACCTCACAGAGACAGTATTATTTCTGCTGGCTTGAAATATTTACATACATTAAAAGGCAATGCCTAAAATTGGATAAGTTGTTGGAAACCCTGAAAATAATGTACAGAGTAAACAGCATCTTTTTTTTTTTATCAGCATAGCCTTTGCTATGTGTGACTATGCAGGCTATCCTTATATTCTCAACTTCTCCCCCACTTTTATGTCATAACAATCTGATTTATTCAAAATTTTATATTTAATAAGCACGAATTGCAAAGTAACAAAGATGTTCATAATTGACTTTCAGGTGTACAATATGCCAACACCAATCTTTTCACCTGTCTCCACTACCCTTCACCAATTACCCCAGTAGCCTTCCTGCCCCCATCCTGCCTCTGTGGCAGGGACTCTTTCTCCCCACCATCATCCTAGAGTTCAATTCCCTAACTTATACCCCCACTATCTCACCCCAATAGCAAGCCCCAGTAACAATCCCGATTTAAAACTTAAGTGTATTTAGGTTAAAGCAACAATTGTGTGTAGAAACCATATGTTAAAATAGTGTTTTAATCTGGAACATATTACATATTCATGTATAACTTTAATATGTGGGTAAATAATCATAGTAATTGAAAAACGAATTAAGGACTGGAGCGATAGCACAGCGGGTAGGGCGTTTGCCTTGTACATAGCTGGCCTGGGTTTGATTTCCAGCATCCTATTTGGTCTCCAGAGCACTGCCAGGACTAATTACTGAGTGAAGAGCCAGGAGTAACCCTGTGCATTGCCAGTGTGACCCAAAAAACAAAAAAACAGAAAAAGAAATAAGAAAAGTGAATTGAAATTTCAGGTTTTCTGCGTATAATTATAATTCTTTTGCATATATTAATGATTGATTACTACAACATTAATAGCACTCTTGTCCCATTGTTCATCGATTTGCTCGAGTAGACATCAGTAACGTTTCTATTGTGAGACTTGTTCTTGTTGTTTCTGGCATATCAAATATGCCATGGGTAGCTTGTCAGGCTCTTCGAGAGGGATGAAGGAATCGAACCCAGGTCAGCCACATGCAAGGCAAAACCCATACATGCTGTGCTATCACTCCAGTCCAGAACACTAAAATTATCTAAATATATGTCCTCCGAGGCCTGAGTGATCATACAGTGATAAGGCATTTGCCTTCCATGAGGCTGACCCACTTTGATTCCTGGCACCCCATAAGATTTGAGGAGCCCCTTCAGAATTGATCCTTAAGTGCAGTTTTAGAAGAAAGCGCTGGGCACAACTGGATATAGCTCCAACTCCTCCCACTCCCAGAAAATCTTTTCCAACAATGGAGTCCTTGCAAGTAACAAATGAAAAGTGTTATGTAAAAGTATATATGTATAAAAATTATGTACGAGTTTTGGCCCACACTGACCAGAGTTCCAGGGCTATTCCTGTATGTGCCCCATGGCAGTGGCCAAGGACTATACTAAGGAATGCTGGGGACCTTACTAGGCTCAGTTCTGGCAAGGCAAGATTCTGAGGTCTTGCTCTATTTCTGCAGTACAAATTTTGAATATATTTTGATATCATGCTGAAAGTGCTATCAGAGTTCTCTGAGATCATTTCCATTCCAAAATTTTAGATCATATGTCCACATTAGTGATGTTTTAAATGTTTCCTTCAAAGGATTACAAGACATACAAATTTGAGCTAAACATTTCTATATATTTTTAACTATACTTAAAAACATTTAAAATATTTTTCTTTATACTATGCTTCTTATAAATGAAGATTGATGTTGGTTAAATTATAGTGATTCCTTCAATGATTTGCATAAGTGCACTTGCAAGCTACATACATTGTATATTTTCCAGGGTCAACAATATCTCTTAATGCTGTTATTTAAATGTTTATGTTATATATGCATAATTTTATTTATTGGATATGATTTAATTTTAGACAAAGCAGGTTTATATTAAAAAAAACAAGCAAACAGAAAACTCCGCCCCACCTCCCATTAAAGTTTTGAGATGTAAGGAAATCAGAAGGCATAGGAAGTGCATTTCACATTGTACTGTAAGTCAGTTTAGTATTAAACAGCTGAAATGTGTCCAAAGTGTTAGGAAAAAGAGTCCTTTTTATTTTATTTCAACACACTGGATGATATGCAATATGTGCAAAACTGTTATTGAACCAAATACCTATTTTATAGAAAATGCACTACTAGCATTTTTCAGAGCTATTTTCTTTTGTCATACTGCCAAGGTCAACGTTATCATAGTTTAGCCAAAGTATTCCAAACATCACATTAGGAAAAATTGCATTCACATGCTTTTTTTTCAAATTTCAATACTTTCCCAGAATGCATATGCTTTTACTTCTGGTCTTTCTGCAGAAAGACCAGGTTTGTTGAAAAAAAATGCATCGCGTTAATTTTGCGTCTAAACATTTTCTTCAAGGAGGCAGCAAATTGGATAAAAAAGTAGAGTAAATCCCAGTAAATATTACTTGGGGAAAATTAAGATTACATATATGCATATATGTGTTATATATACTCTTTTAACCTACTAAGTAATAATTTATTCTCATTTAAAATAACCAATATATCTTTAATAAATTAATGGCATAAAATAATGTGATAATGAACAGCTAACATTATTATTTAATGAAGGCCTTTTTAACATTCTATAGCACTTCAACTTAAGAGCTGATGATAGAATTTAGTAAAATTTAAGCACCATATAATTAATTCATTTTTGTTCTCTTAGAAATAAAATGCAATTTCTCTTGTAAGTGAAGAAAATGAAATTGTTATAACATATATTTCCAGATGGATTACTTGTGTACAAAACGTATTTGCTCCTCTGAAACTTTCCCTCATAATTTACAAAAAATAAAAATATATTGAAGTTAATTAAAATGAAATATATATATCATACATATTATATATATATGAAATTATATATAACATATATGAAACATATTTTATAATTTATATTATATTATATATGCAATATATAGTGTATAACACATATAATATATATAATGACTAGTTATATATAGATAATGACTGGTTAATTTATATATATATCAATGTGAAACCTACTTTTTTTTCTAAAGATTTTTGGAAATCAGTGTTAAAGATGTTTGTTCCTAGTCAATGTATAGAAATGTTTTTAAAGATATACATGAAACTGCTTTCTCTAGTTGAGGCTCATTCCTCTTTCTTTTATCTCTCCTTTTAGAATTTAGCTGACCCTATAGTCAGGTCAGATGCGTATTCCCAGAAAAGTTCTATTTCAAAATCCATCCAACTCTTCATAAAGAGAAATTTTGAACCTTCTAATTTGTGAAGCACTATTCTGGGAACTGCAGACAGTAAAGTGGGCAATGTTCAAACTTCCAGGATTTGTGAAGTTAACTTTCAAGCTAGAAGAAGGCTAAAAAACAAGCAAGCGAGCATAATCTGGTTTTCTCTAATAAGAGTTTTAGAACATTGCATAAGGAAAATATGTGAGAGACTAAAATGCGATACCGATTACGTGTCAGTGTGATGAAGATTGTTGCGTTATTTCAGTCCGAATGCTTAGGAAAGATCTGGCAAAGTGACACTAGATCAGCAGCATGACCAGAGAAGAAGCCAGTAAGACAGTCTCTGTGGGAAGAGGTTTTTAGGAAAGACGCTAAGATAGAAAAGCAGAAGAGCACAAAGGCCTGTTGACTGGTTAGTGAGGGAACATAGAGTGTGCAAACCGAGGGAGTTAGAAAGCAGACAGGTGTTGCTGTGTGAGTTAAAATTATACATGCTTTGTAATTTTCATAAGTACATCAGAGGATGCCATGAAAGTAATATGTATGTAGGCAGCATATCTTATGGATTTATTTTGATGATGAAATAAACAAGTAGTAACTAAAATTGCGGAAGCTCTTCACGTTCCTCAGTAGAAGTCCTAACCGAGTTAATGACTAATTTAGCATTTCATGCACTGAGCCGGTAAACAAAAAATATTTTATCTATGCTGAAGCATACACACAGAAGAAACTTACATGCTCTGCACTTCACCTGGGTTGTTTGGAAGAGCAAGTTGTATTTGTCCTGGTCTATATGGTCTCCCTTTCCATAATCACTGCAGTCTCCTCTGAGCCCCTTGTTATCTCCAGCTCATTGCTCTCTGCATTATTTTAAATGGTCTTTAAAATAATTAAGAGAAATATACATCATGCGTCAGTGTTTCTTCACTTTGCTTTCTTCTCTGCCTCTAGAATCAGGACAATATTTATGTTCTGAGCTCAGTTCTTAGAGCTAGAAATTTCCTTTATTTGCCTTTCTTTCCAAAGGCAAGTCTTTCTAGCATTCTGAATTCCAACCTATAATGTCTTACCTGAAAGTATGATTTTTAGAGGAATTTGTATCAGACAACACCAGCCTCCTTTTCTCTTCTGCATTTTCTCTTCCATGATCTCTCCCCATGTCCTGCTTTGGTTCACCTCTGTTTTCTTCTCTGAAGAGGTCAAACATGCTTAAATGTTTCTCAATGTAAAACACTATATATAGACCTAGAGATCAGATGTCATATATGAGGAAGGCTCTAACTTGTTTCTCAACACTGAAGAAAGGACATATTGAAAAACTACACATAAATTATAAAGATATATCTAACTCCACTTCTCTTTAAACCTACTTCTTATTTGCTGTTTAATTTTCTCTTGAATAATTGTACATATGACTCTCCAGTTTATCTGCCTTTTATTTTTCACAAATATGATTTGGTGTATCATCTGAAGGTGTTTGCTAAATGATCACTTTTAAATATTATTTTTTAAAATTATGCTTTTGGGGTCACACCCTCTAGTGATCAGGGTTTATTCCTAGTTCTTTGCTCAAGCATCATTTCTGGCTGTGCTGGAGATAGAACCTAGGTCCACGGTAACAAGGTAAATGATATCTCTCTGTTATCCCTTTTCCTATCTTTGTTTTACTATAAAAACATTTATGACATTTTACTAACATTAGGGACTGATTTTGCATATCATTTAAAATTTTAAGTGGTATACATATTACTGATAATATATATTAGGTATATTTTAATAGCTTTATTAAAGTGACTGGTACACAAATAACTGCATATTTACAAACAGGCAAGCAACTACATATTCAGTGTGGTCAACTCAATGAGTTTGAACATATGTATGTTCCATGAAGCAAGACATTAGGCATACTCAACACATCCAAATGTTCTTTAATTCTCTCCTTTCCCGATTTGTCTTTTTGTTTAAAGTTAAGAATATAGATAAAACTTGTCACTATAACAAATTTTTAAGTATAGAATCTGCATGTTGTTAACTAAATCACAATATTATTAAATAGATCTGTTGAACGTACTGAACATATCAAACTACATACTTTAAGTAAGGCTTATTTACAGAGAGAAAGCTCAAGAATGGTAGACTCCATTAAGCATGCACATTTAAGTTATACTAAAGAAGATAAAACGATCTTTCTATTCTGGGAAATTTCTCCCTACTCACTTTCATAGTATTTCCATTTTTTCTCAAAACTGAAACATTTTTGTTCCCAAAGATCTGTACTTCTTTCACATTCCCTTTCATTTGGTGTGTCTTGCCAATAAATGTCAATCTTATTGTATAAAAACAACTAAATCATTTGATTACCTTGTCAAGTCTCAAAGAAGTTTTTATTCTGATAATGAGTTCTGTGACCCCAGCAAGAGAGCCCCAATATTTCCATTTTTTGTTTTCATCTATATTTAAACATTCATAAGGGGTTAGCTACCCCATACATGATTGAATACTCCACATCAGTATTTTTAAACTATGTATAAATTAAAAAAATGATTTATTTTATTGGAACCACTTTGTCTTTTCTGCTATTACCCTAATTCCAGTCTATTTCAATAATTACTTAGCTAAGAATATTGCCCTCCTCTCTCTTAATGGTGTGGTTTATCTATTCTTAATTCCTTATAAAAATTATGCACTATAATTCTTACAAGAAAATAAAACAATTATAGTCATTTCTAATAGTATTGCTAAATTTTTTTTATAAAACTTCCTTCAAAAATTCACTTTCTATCCCAGCTAGAACTATAAAGAAATCACATATCCACAAATACATCACTTGCTTTCTAAAAATAAGCTGTTCCATGGCCTGGAATGTCCTTCAATACCTTAACCATCTGACAAAATCCTAGTTATCCTTAAGGTTTGGATCATACAGTGTCTTTTCTGCCGCATTAAAAAAAATATTAAAAGTATAGTTAAAGTATAATAAAGCATCAATTACGACAATAATTGTGATCAAACACAAGTAAATAATATGTACTCTAACATCACTCAGTTTGGATTCAATACTGATGATAAATAATATTGCGTTACTTTGTTCAGTGTTATTCTATTGTTTTTTGGCCACAGTCACCAATACTTAGGGCTTACATCTGGCTCTGTGCTAAAGGACGATATGCAATGCCAGGGTATCAAACCAGATTCCACCACATGTAGTTTGAGCACTACTTGTACCATATATCTAGACGTATCTTTTAATTTCTATCCCTATAGTTCTGGGATGGGAACAAAGTAGATGCTGCATAAATGTGTGATTATTGCACGCATATATTGATGACAAGAAGAATAAGAGGGGAGCCACTTGCCTGCCATAAGATGACAGTAGTTTCTTTTGCTTTAAATTATGATAGATTTTGCAGTGGATTTAATCTTTATTTAATAACATTTGCATTAATCAAGACAAATAAAGAGATCTTAAGTAAAAATGTCATAGATATCGGTAACTGCAAGGCAAATAATTATTAATGTCACAACTACTGCTAATTTTTTGGTGTACTCTCTAGTATCTGTAAAGCCAGTCAATAAGATGATCACCCTATAATTGAAGATAGTCACCAAATACAGCCAAATTTTTAAATGCTATCTACACTTAGTTCTGATCTTAGTTTATTTTCTTTTGTAATAGTTTCCCAGTATTAATCCCTAATCAAAGAAGTATGTCCATTTGAAGGTATGCATATATTCTCACTACAAAAAACTAGAACATCCTATTTAATTTTATTTCACTTTTGCAGAAAACTTTTGCTCTAGAAAGTTTTGAAAATTGACACTGATATTGTAGTATATAGGGGGCAAGAGAAAAGGAATCAATATAATGTTAGTTCCATGTTTTATATTATACATATTATATGCAATATGTACAATATATACATATATGTTTTATATTATGCATATTATACATAAAGGCATATTGCAGCCTATAATAACATATTAAATAGGAGTTTGAATTAGTTTGTTCTTTTCTAAGAAACAGACATTAAAATATTTTATCTATAACACAGAGTTAATAATGTTAAACTTCCATTTTAAATTAAATTTTCATAAGCTAGACAATAATATAGAAAAGATAAACCTTAGAAAATGTTTATGTAATTTTGAGTCCATTTAGAAGGTCAAGACAAGACATAACTAATGGACTGAAATGTTTTTCTCTATGCTTTATAAGCTTTTAAGCCCAATATGAACTGTTATATTTCAGTTCCAACTGAATTTTAATGCCCACTGATATCCCTTTGGTAGACTTATCCTGAGATTGCCTATTAAAATGACCACTAAGCAGTGGAATAAGATTTTATTCATTAAGAGAGATTAGATTAATATTAAAATAGATTGCTTAATTTTTCATTTAGATAATATTTTCCAAAGTAGGAGGTACTGGCACAGTGGTGGAGTGTGGGGGTGCTGGAATAATCCAGAGAGATGGTAGTTTCCAGTAATTTAGGGAAGCATATTCTGTCACTTAATTTTTAGAAAGTACATTTCTACAGGACACAGATATTTTTTTTGAAAAGGGGACTTTAGGTCAAATATGTTTAGGAACCTTTAATATAAAATTTGGTCACAGATCTGTTGTCGATCAGAATTTTTTTCATTAAAAAATACTTATTTGGGGGCTAAAGAGATAGTACTGGCTATAAGAGTTTTGTTTTCATGAAGCCAATCCTGGTTTGAAAACCCAGTACTACATATGAGCCTCTTAGCACTCCTCCAAAGAGATTGAGACTCATTGAAATAGACATAAATCCATTAATTATGGCTTTTTAAAATTTCATTTATTTCATTTCTAAAATTCTGAAACCAGGTTCATGTAAAATCAATAGAACAAGTATACCAACGGAGGGAAATTCCTTTACCAAAGCAAGATTTTTAAGTTCTGTATGTAGGTATCTTTCCTGCTCCAATTGTTGAGCACTTGGTGTTAACTCTTTTTGTTGTTGTTTTATTGAATCAACATGAGAGGTGTTAACTCTTTTGCATCAAAGTTATGAACATGTGAGTGAGAGAAAGAAAGAGGTAGAGAAAGAGCTAAGGAAGAAAGAGAGAATCTGAAATACTGATTTTAAATCAGTTACCCACCCAAACAAAATGAGTCATACACAAGGTAAGAATTTCATTTCCTTTGTTCACTTGAAAACAAACCTGAAATTGAGAGGAGTATGAGGCATATATTTTATGATGACATTTTCTGACAGAAGAAAGGGTGCCTTAGAGACCAGTGCAAGAATCAGAGACTGTTGCTATTATGATCCTGTTTGGCTTTCATACCAGAGTGCAACAAACAGAAGACAGTAGAAAGTAATGAGATTAATGAAGAAAAATTCTGTCCATCTGAAGAATTTCCAATTTTGTTGCAAAAATGGCTCTATTCTTTTCATTAGAGTTTCAGTTATCTGGGCCCGATGGATTCAAATTTTGAAGTTCATGAGTCCTGAGGTGCATAATATTTCTGTTCCTTTATTCCAAGTTGGCATATTACCAGTAGAAAATCCACAGCTGTCTGTAACATACATTTGAAGAACTGCCCTGTTTACATAAACTCCTCTGTAATGGCATGACTCATATTTGAGGAAGACAGAAATATCAAATTACCCTGTTCATTTTTGATTTCCTAAAGTTTTGATCTCTTAATGTAACATTTTAAGTGAAGATTGTTTTATAACTGAAAACAGTGAAAATAAAGAGAATATCTCCCTAAGCACAGCTCTATTGAAGCGTGTGCAATATGATTTTTAAATCAGCATATCATTCATCTTCTCCCACGCAACAAAACGGAGCTATGTAGAAATTGGGCTTTGTTCATTTCTAGTACCTAATACCTAGGAAGGAACTTGGTAGAATTTTGTTGAGATAAACTAAAAACAAAGAAAGATCATAAAGTTCAAAATGCAATATTTATCTATAAATGATCAGAACAACATTATCGCAATGTTTTCCTTATAATTAAAAAGCACATGTTGATTTAAAAATATTAATAGAAATGAAAATCATAGCATATTTAATTGAATTTCAAATAAAATATTTTCCTTTATAAAGATAGCTCTAATTTCTGCCATTATATTCTTGTTTACATATATTTTTATAATTGATACTAGCCAAAAAATATTTTTTATAGTGCAAAAGAAATCTAAACAGGCTAGAGTAATAGTACAGTAGGTATGGCACTTGCCTGTCACACATCAGACTTGAGTTGGATTCTTGGCACCACATATGATGCCCAAGCCTCTCCAAGAATGATCCATGAGCATAGAGCCAGGAGTAAGCCTGAAGATGTCTTGGTTATGTTTTAAAAAGAAAAAAAAATTCTAAACAACTGAACAATCACACATACACATGAATTATACACCTGTGTACATGGATTATAGAGATATGTAGTATATACACATATGTACCACACATATCATATATGCACATATACTAGGCACATATATGTGTATATATGTTACACATGTACATATATATATACTACACACATTTATACATAGTATACATACATATGTGTATGTGTGTCCCAAGTATTTGGGGATACTTATATATATGCATTATATAATACATACATACATACATACATACATCACATAATCACATTAACATGTTTATGATGCAAATATTAATTGTTTGACATTTGGGGCTGAAATGAATATAAAGATTAATTTCTTATAGATGTATTTTTATGAGAGTAAAATGTCATCTTGTTTTTGTCAGAATGGCTAAGACATTCAGTGGCTATACATGCAACAGCACATAATGCGTGAGTACAGATGTGCAGGCACACATACTGTGGGTGAGTGTTTCCTTTTTAAATTTAGAAGTATGTAATGAATCTTAAACTCCACAGGTCTGTTATAGCACCATTGATCTTGTAATGTAAACTTTTCTGAAATAGATAACATATATAAGATCTTTATTTTTCTATTAAAAAACATATGCTCTGTGCATGCACTTCAAAGGAGACTAAATCAGTGTCATACTTATTTATTTATGGTTTTGGAGGTCATACTTGTTGATGCTTGCAGACTACTTTTGGCTCAGTGCTAGGGGCCCAGCGAATTGCCATATTTCTTCCCGCATTTAAAGCATGAACTCCACCCTTTGAAGCAAGCTCCTGAAAAAAGTATTTTTTCAATTATGATATTTAAATTCTTATTCGGTTCAAATAACAGACTTAAAATATAAAACATTAAGGAATGAATATTAGTATTCATTTTCTCAACTCCACTTACCTCCTTGCACATGTAATTTTACAGAGAAAAGGGTCACTGGCTATTTTACAAACTTACATTTATTTAATACTAGTTATCTCTATTTTATCTTTGAAAAAAGAAACCCTTATTATTTATTGCTTATGGAAAATAAAATTTCATATTATTTCAGTGTGAAACAATTGCTAATTTTTTGGTAGTTATTACACAGTACACTGGATATTTTTTAAAGTATATAGGGTTTCCTAAGGTAATTTACTAGTTGTCTCTATTGCTGCAACAAATAGTCACAAAACATTTTGCAGTATTCTGGCACCTGCACAAGGCTGTGACTTATGAATATGCTAATGAGACCGCATCCAGAACTGGCAAAAAGTCAGGACTCGCACAATTACGGTTTTGGCAGCTCTCAATGCTATGATACCAAGGCTGACAAGGAATATTTAGGTTAATTAATGCAAGGTATAGCTTTTTCCATTTGGATTGTGGAACTCTTTTTAACATTACACTCATTTAGGAATCAACATGTTTCTCTTCTTTTGCAATGGTTTTCACACTGATACTGGTAGAATACTTGACATATATATTTTAAGTTATTTTTGCATTGGAATGGTTACTTCTCTACAGCGCTTGTTTTGTAAATGACTACATGACATGATTCCTGATTACAAAGCAATGTTAATGTCTGAAGTTGTTTTTTTAATTTAGTATTTTCAGATAAGAATTCTATTGCATTACCTAATATGTGGTTACCGTCCCTTTTTATAACTGCAAGTAGTTTAGCTTACAAAGCAGAGTTTCTCCTAATCATATTGCCAAGGCCTTCGAGTTTTAGTTTCTGCTGAACAAAAGTCTTCCTGTAAATCTTTTAAGTATTTATTCAGTGTAAGAAGCTTCTTCCAAATGTAAAAGCATATAAATATTCAAAAGTTTACCACAACGTGTTAGCTCTCTTTAATGGCTGAATTGAGATGGTTCAGCAAAAACAAAGCTAGGCAATATAAAGAAGGCCTGCTAGCGTCAAATTATATTAGCTCAGGGCTACTACATTTTAGAGCATGCAGCTATGCATTTGATTTTGTCTTTTCTGCTTTTGTTTATATATTTGCATCATTTGAACCTAACTTTCATATTCCTTTATGCATTTGAAAAATTACAAAAGCAATAATATATCACAAAAGCAAATAGTTTAATCTGACGTATGCCTCCCATGAATTAATTTGTTCACTCAGTACGTTTATTATTCTTGAGATAATTTTTTTTTCAGTTTTGAGGGGCTACAGGGGGACTCCATCCCAGTAGTTGTCTGGGGATTCCTGGGTCACCTTGCAAATCTTGGGCATGTGGACTAGAGAGTTCAGTGTGAGAGCCCATGTCAGCTGTGGTGCTCTTTGGACCTGACACTCTGACAGCCAGCCAGGCCAGTCTGCTGAGGCTCCTGGGCTTCTGTGGATGCACTAAGCAATGATGAAATGTTGGTTGTATGGGGGGCTGAGACTTTGGCAAGGATGGGCACAGCATCTTTATTCCTGTACCAGTGACGAATCTCTTCAATAACTCTTGAAGATTAGGGTCCAAACTTTAGTGGAAGTGAAAAAGGGATACTATAAGGAACCACAACATGGAACTGGTTAAATAACTTGACCTTTATTAAATATAAGTTATTGATTATCTTTAACCAATCCTTATGTTTAATAAAAATTCTCTTACACTTTCACTAAAAGTTTTAGCTTCAAAAAAATAATAAAGGACCAATATATATAATGTATATATAAGTGCCTTGTTTTCACAGTATAGGTGCGTTTACACTAAAGTAATATTTTGTGTTATTAAAGTGGTAAACTACCCAAATTAGGGATTTTAGGATGAATTGCACTGTGGTTTTGAAAAGAATGAATTTTAAGAAACACGGACATAGCTGTCATAAATCATTTGAAAATTTTCAATTATATAAAATTGAAATGTATTAAGGATTTTAAATATCTTAGTTTCATATAACATCACTTATATGTATATGCAATTTGATAATGTAATGTTGATAACAATGTTTATCACTAAGTCATGAATATTGGTACATCTCTTTTTGCATTATCTGTACATGATTTTTGTGAATTTTTCCAAGTGATTTGTTTTTTATTATCTCTTAGAAAATGTAGCCTATTTAGAACAAGTAAATATCTAAGATGCTAGGTTTAAAAAGTTGTAATTGGTTTACAAATGAAGGAAGAAAATGTTAAAATTGATTCTCTTTATATTGTTTATAAGAGCAGTTACTAAGATAGCACTCAGTGACACTAGTAGGGTGGGAAACAAAAGGAGGACTTTCATTTCTTTATATTTTAGATGAAGAAATTATAATTTGATTTTCTTTTACATTGAGTGCTAGATATAATTCTAGTAGTGGTATGAGAAGATTTTTGTTCTTTGAAAATAATTTGATGCAAGAGATAAAGTAGAGCTCAGTAGCCTTTAGCATAATAGCAAATCATCACTGTTCTAAAATAAATGTTATGTTATTCTAAAATAAAAGACTGTTATGCTCACGGAGTGGAGAGTTCACCTAAGGAGACTTGTTAACAAGGGAAACTAGATATAGAGAAGAAAAGGAAAAGGCCAACTGATATAAACACTGTAAGTTGGCTCTTAAGTGGGCATAGAAAACATCTAAAGGAACAATCCTTATTTCCCAACAAAGATATAAAAGACTCAAGAGCATAACTGATTCAAAGTCAACTCTTATGAAAGTTTCTACCTGATACACTATCAGTAAAATTCTGCAGATTTTTAGTTCATGTGTTTTTTTGTTTGCAGGTAAGCTTTATTTTCAATTTTACAGCATTTAAATTTTTTCTTTACCATTTTCTAGTTATTTACATAATCTGTATTGAAATTTACCAAAACTTGTAAAAGTTCATTTTACTAAGAATGCATTGATTTTAGAAAATGTGAATGTTCGATCCTCCGCCCCTCTCGGAGAACGGGGCAAGCTACTGAGAGTATCATGCTCGCACGGCAGAGCCTGGCAAGCTACCCGTGAAGTATTGGATAAGCCAAAAACAGTAACAATAAGTCTCACTACGAGAGACGTTACTGGTGCCCGCTCAGACAAATTGATGAGCAATGGGATGACAGTGACAGTGAATATTCATCTTATTCAGGGGTATAGTGCTACCCAACCAAGCCTACCACCAACATGCCAGTATCTCTCTACCACTGTGTGTTCATGGCAAACGTCAGCACAGGTGGCAGAAGGTTAGTCCAACTTTACAACTAATAAAAGATTTGAACATTTTTTCTCAAGATGTCTGGTTGGTTAAGAGACAGACCTATTTGAAAAGAGGCTTCCCACTGGCCATTTTGACACTTTGTTGTCACTAATCTCAGCTAAAAGCAATTTCCAATTTGCCCATCTATCTCTTGAATAATGTTCACCATCATATCCATAGTTGAATGCACTAAAGTCAGAGTTCTTATTCTCAGTATGCCCCTGAGTTTTTTTCTGACCATTTCTCTTTTGCTCTACTTGAACTATATGGTTGTAACTTAAATTTTAACCATAATAGAGCTTGACAAAACCATTTAGTTATTTTTTTTTTCTGTTTGTCACAGTCAAGTGATGCTCAGGAATTATTCCTGCCAGTGCTGGGGTGACCATATGGGATGGCCCTGACATAGAACCCGGGTCTCCTATGAGCATGGAAAGCACCCTACCCTCTATACTATCTCTTCAGCCCACATCTCATTAACTTCTAAAGATAAAAAGAAACAAAGATCTGGAGAGATAATACAGTGGATAGGGCATGAGGCCAAACATGTTAGATCACTGGCAACATATATGATCTCCCAAACCTGTCAGGAGTGAGTCCTGAGTGCAGCACAGGCCACTGCAGGTTGTGGCCTCCAAAATAAATGAATGGGGGAACCAAAACAAAACATGAAATCTCTTAGTTTGCAGGTGTCTTAGAATTTTGCTCTTTATCCCTACACAACAGAAAATTCTGCGATTGAAAGCACAATTGTACAATTGAAAGGCTCTAAAAACTGCATATTTACTTACTTAATCTGCACATTACCTGCATTCTTTTTGTCCAGTTTGCCACAGTGTTTGTAAGGGAAGTACATTTCTATACTTTAAAGAATGAGTATTTATTTTTTATCCTATCTATTAGGAAGTTGCATGGCATCATTAACAGATTGATTATGTTAACCTATTCTGTATACAAGGTAAGACTGGTACTTCCTCATAATTTTCAAGGGCTTTGTGTGTGTATGTGTGTTTTTAAAGTCAATTATTTGGCTCTTGACTTCTCTTCTTCATTAAACTTTCAAACTGCTGCGTGGTGGTACAAAAGGGTCTTTGTCAGCTACTTAGAGGAGCTATTTGTCAATTGTTTGGCTTCAAGGACTGCCTCCTTTGTTGATGTTCTTCCCCAGATTCAAAAAATAGGAAACAAAAAAGAAAAAAATACAGATATATAATTTTTATTCATTCAATAACTCTGTGAAGATCATTTTTTTAGATTGTATTATTTAAAAATTCAATTTCACTATCATGAAGTAAAGGTTATTCCTGCCTCGCTTCTCACTGGTATCAGAAAAATAAAATTAGAATAAGGAAAAAAAGAGTAGTGACCAAGATTTGGTGAGACTACAGCTTGCTATGAGGCAAAAGATACAACAAAATTTGCTGTAACCAAGACAAAACTGTGCAGAGAATTGGCACCGAGAGTTTTGGGCATATTTCTCAGGGTTACTATTTAATAGAGTTTTCAAAATAAAATGGGCTTTAGATACCATCTAAACCACTCTATTCTTTTCATAGGTGTGGAAATTGCAGTCCAGGGAATAAAATGCTGTCAAATATCAGATTTTAGAACAAGTGCCAATTAGAAAAAAAGGAGCAACGTAATATGCTACTGTGGTTATGCAGCTTGGCACTACCAGGGAACACTTGCTTCTGCCGTCATCCTTTTATTCATGAGATGGAGACGCTATGTGGAAAACGCAGAATGAGAATTTATTAGAAATATGCTGACTTTAAACTTTTAAGCCTATTTCATGTTCATGAGATTGGAACATAAGGTTTGCTTGTTTTTCCCCAGTTTTGGAGCCACATGCAGCAATTCTTAGGGCGTGCTCCTGGTTGCACATTCAGAAATCACACCGCGCTGGTGTTTCTTAAGGACCATCTGTGGTGCCAGAGATTCAACCCAGACCAGTCACATGCAAGGCAAAAACACCCTAACAGCTGAACTATCTCTCTTCTATCCTAAGTTTAATAGCTCTACACTTATTTATTTGCTTTGATCCCTTACGGTTGATAACTGGACCAAAGGCACGGGAAATAGTTCAGGGGTCTTTTCAGGCGGAGTGGGTGGTCTTTGTTGCTCAGCTCACTGCTGGATTCAAGCAGCATAGACCCATCATGTCCTAGTATGGAATCTGCTGGACGTTTGACTGAGCATCCTCATGTCCAGCCCTGGGATTTCTGCGGAAGTCCCTCAATATCCCTTACTGCGATTTCGACTAAACCATTTAGACAAATTACACATTGCCTTTTAATCCTGCCTTGCCCTTTTCCCTCCCCATCTCTGAACAACTTTAGATAAATATACATTTAAAATGACCTCTTATAAATAGAGGTTAGTAGCTATTTACATATTCATAACATGATAGCAGCTGGATTTTATTTAAGATATGGTCCTTGAGTGGCTGGAGCAATAGCACAGCAGGTAGGGCGTTTGCCTTGCATGCCGCAGACCCGGGTTCGATTCCTCCGCCCATCTCAGAGAGCCCGGCAAACTACCCAGAGTATCTCACCAACACTGCAGAGCCTGGCAAGCTACTGTGGCCTATTCGATATGCCAAAAACAGTAACAAGTCTCAAGTGGAGAAGCTACTGATGCCCGCTCAAGCAAATAGATGAACAATGGGGCAACAGTGCTACAGTGGTCCATGGGCAAAAGTTGGTCTGTTTTCTGTTCTTTAACTAAATTTTTATCAGAATACAATTCTTAGTAAGTATTGTATCCATTGCTGCTTTGGCAGAGCTAAGTAGCTGCAAAGAGATGCTAATGATACGCAAAGTTAAGATATTTGATATCTGTACATTCACAGAAACGTGTATGTTGTTGTAGGAAACAAGTCAAGTCTGAGTGTTTTACAGCAGTGCCTGCGAAATTGGATTATTAGAAAAATATCATACATTTATTCAGTTATGAAGACAATGAAAGTTTCCAAGTGAGAGGAAGAAGATGAATTTTAGGGGTCCAGAATTATAATACATTCTTTGGTGGTTTCATCTTTCTAATCTTTATGATCTGATGCTTCAAATTGGTTCTTCAGATGATGGCAAAGTGTTAGAATAACATGCATGATGCAACATGTTGAAAAATATTAGGAAAAATTATTCTCAAAATAAGGAGGAACATTTTATAACAAAATCAAATGGTTTATTTAGAACATATAAACCTTGACTTTGCATACTCTTTTAGTATATGACCACAAGTTTTTGCTTATTGGGAATTATCCTTTATTGTACTCAGTGCTTAAAGATTTATTTTAGGGGCTAGAGCGATAGCACAGAGGATAGGGCGTTTGCTTTGCACGTGGCTGACCAGGGTTCAAGACCCCGCATCCCATATTGTTCCCTAAATATGGCCAAGAGTAATTCCTGAGTGCATGACCCAAGAGTAAGCCCTGTGCATCACTGGGTCTGACCCTCTAAAAAAAAAAAAAGAATTATTTTAATTTCTCAGGGCAGAGTTGCAATAGGTTGTAAGTGTAAGATTTCTTCTTTACATTTTCACATGACTTTTATTTCGCTAATTAAGTTACTTATTTGCAGTAGCAGGGATCTAATCCAGGGCCTGATATATACAAGGCATGCAATCTGCTCCTCTGCCATGATCCTTCATTTTCATTTAAATGCAAATGAAAGGTATCCTTATGTGCTTTTTTTTCAGGGTTCACTATCGCCCTTGGTTCTATCAAGTTCATCTTCCTCTTTACTTATATTTATTTCCTCACTTTTCTTCATTTACATAACTCTAGTCTTTACTCCAATTTATTTCCCCCATCACATGTACCATTTTAAAACATTTGATTGACTTCTTTTGTTTGCAAGTGTCTTTAAAATGTTAAGCTATAGTTTCTCCGTAGCAATGTCTTCAGAAAGAGTGAATTTGTCATTTAATTCATGAGTGAATAATGTACTTTAGATAACCTATTTTTTCCTAGAGGAAAATGACATTTTGTTCTTTGAAGTGTTAGAATGGTGAAAGGATAGAATTAATCTTAAGACCAAGAAAGGACATACATATCACAAAATCTGGGCACAAATAAACTTTCCTTACAATTGCATAACTTTAAGACATGAAATTCCCTAACTACTCTTATTTTCTCACGCCATATTTAATTTGCTAGCAATATAGATGTTTTGGGTTGGCTTTCAAAAATTATACAGAATTGAGACAGAACTTTTTTTCCCCCAGTGAGCCCCATACTGGTCATCATAATCCCTTTTCTGCTATTTCTTAACCTAGAATTTATCTTTTTGGGGCCCTCTTAATAATGTGGTTTACAACCCAGGGACCAAGTTTTTTCAGAATAAACACAGGTTTCCATATTTTACAAAAAATTTGATGTTTAACAGGTCACAACAAACGTTGCCTTGGCTTTTTCCTCAGTGAATACCACTGCCTTTCTAAGCAAGTATCTACTCCCTAGGGTCTATTCATAGGAAAAATTTGAACTAATTTACTAGGAATATCTTAGTTCCACAGCATCTTATGATCAAATTAAGTCTTTATGAGTATGTATTCATGTATCTTTGTCTGAAGTAAAATAATTTAATTGAAAGATATTTACTGAGAGAAAGAGAGAGAGAGAAATTCATGTTCATGCTCAAGAGACAACACAGGCATCACCAGAGTGAAAAACATTTTGCTCTATGCATATATGTTTCATACCTCTCAGAGAGCCCGGCAAGCTACTGAGAGTATCCCACTTGCACAGGCAGAGCCTGGCAAGCTACCCATGGTATATTCAATATGCCAAATACAGTAACAATAACAGGTCTCATTCCCCTGACCCTGGAAGAGCCTCCCATCATTGGGAAAGAGGAGTAAGGAAAGGCTGCTAAAATCTTAAGGCTGGGAGGAATAGAGATGTTACTGGTGCTCGTTCGAGTAAATTGACGAACAAGGACATGACAGTGACAGTGATTCAGTGAATGTGTTCTTGCTATCACTACTCAAAGGACAGGTTAGCATGCAAATCTCGCTTTCATGGACTATATTCTAGGATAGTTTGACAGATGCTTTGATTCAAATTAATCTGAAAGGCTAGGAAATCTTTCGGTTTGGGAGGAGGTTCTCAACAACAGTGCTCAGCAGGCCCATCAAATGAAGAGCATATTCCCTTGTGCTCAGAAGCCCTCAGGGTTGCAGCTGGCGCTGCTCAGTTAGGACCATGTAGCGCTAGGGATTGAACCTCCATCCGCTGCACGCACTGCGCATGCTCTAATCCCAGTATCGTCCCTTCGTCTCCCCCACCCCAATCCCTCAATGTGTATGCTGTCATTCCTCAGGGCTATAATATTAAAATATAGTATTTACGTTGAGATCTAATTGCATTAAATTTTTCTACTTAAAATTTGAATCCAAATTCACTGTCCCCCCCCCCAATCTAGCCTTATTTTTTGTCTCCATTTTGCTCAGATCTCACTTCTAAGTAATTTTTCTCTCTTTGTTTATACTAGATTCAAACAGGGCACACGTGATTTGACCATATACACAGTTTATGATATTTTACATCTGTATGACATAGTTTTTCCTTGAATAGGTGCAACACTTTCTATCTTGGTGCATTCAGTATATGTATATATCTTTTTTTTTCCCCTATAATGTCAAGTCTGATCAATTTACAAAAAAATTCTAAGAGCCAGCTCTTATCAGACTCCTTTTGTTGTGTTTTTTAATGCAACTTATCTTAAATATTACCTTCTAAAATGCACTATCATTAATTAATACAATTTATAGTTATTATTTTTCTATAGATTTAAAAGTCTAAGAAGACATAAACTTATTTGTATGTCTTATTTGTCTTACCTTCTATGTCTTGTCTTATTCAGTTCTGAGACAAACAGTGAAGATTCAGCAAAATTTCTTGAATGAACCAAAGAGATATCTAAGTTTTTACTACAAATTTTAAAACATACATGTGATACAAAACTACTCAGGTGATTTCTGTCACACATGGATATTTAAAAGAGAAAACCATAGTTTCTTTTTCATTTCTCATTAAACTTTGTCATCCTCTTTCTATGTAAAAGATTCATAGAAAGAATCTTTCTATGAAAGAACAGCTTAGAGATTGGTAGCCTTCCACTCTCAGCTGAACCGCTGACATCACACATAATTGAACTTTAATGTCCACTTACCTGTTTGTACATATCCAACTGTTCACATTTCTTCCCTCCATTACTCTTCTCACTTACCTAAGTACATTGATTATGGCTACGATTTCAATTATAATAACAAAAGCCAAACAGTTGGTTCCGTTCCAACATTAATAAATCAGTTTCTCTGGTTGTACCTTAAATTTGGATAGCAAGGGTCACATTTTTCATGGCTACAAATGACCTGTGCACTCATTTTATGAAATGAATGATCCTGGAAATAAAATGTGCATCACAACCATAGTGAAATCATAAACTGGCAGTGAGTGACAAAAATAATGGGAGATCTTGAAGTTGTCAGAAATACCAAGAGTGTGGTATATGTGGAAAAGTGCCAAATCACCATAGATCAGTAGACTGATGTAATTATCGAAAGTGTACTCATTATTGAAAGTCATATAACAAATGTGCTTTCAGTGGCCAAAATAATTTGATGAGTTTGATACATACTTTTGTTCCTGGTTATAGTTCAGTATTAGATAAAGAAATAATAGATATGTATTTAAATACACATTATAACATTCAAAGTGTCATTTTAACAAATTATAACACACTAACATTTGTTGCTATAGGAAAAAATGTATACAGTAAATAATATGATCTTTTATCACAAAGTGTATATATAAAATATTGTGTAGGTAAAAATGGCTGGAATCAAGAAAATCCATTTATAAATTTAATAAAGCTTTCTAGTAGCTGTCCAGAGACTACTTGCTGTGTTCATATCTCACCAGTGGTATGTGATAATGCTGAGTTAACAATTCCCTTGTTTTGGAAGCTTCAAAATTAATGCAGCTGAATAAATTAAAATGGAATTGCACATATAAACAGTATTGGCTGTCTGTTAAGTCAAGAAATTTTAGAATCTAGATAAAGGGGTACCTTTTCTCTTTTTTCATGAAATAAGGTAATCTCACTGGGGTCAAAGTTTTTTTAATTTTATGAACAAAACATTCGTATAATTCTAGAAAATTGACAGATTTTTGTATCTATATTATTTATAAAATACAATACAAAAGACATTTGTATCTTACCTTTACTGGAGTTCTGATACTATCATAAATTCCAGTAAAAGTAAGATGCAAATATGAGACTGAACCTTAGAAAACATAGCAATACACTCCTAATTTCATTTATAAACAATGAGCTTGCCATTTGTTAATGATATTACTTAGATGTTCAGAGCCATGTGGAATGCCAGAGTTACAAATGTCATTGACAACTGAGTTACAGCTTCAGTGCAATCTGCAGTGGCTCTTGACAGAACACATTTAGAAGAGAATAACATCCCTGGTGAACTCAAGTCCTCCTCATATCTGAAAGTGTTATAGAAATTGTTAAAGCAGGCACTAACTTGCAATTACCATCAGTATATTAATGATGAGAAAATTGAAGCACCAAAATTTTAAGCAATTTCCCCTCTGTCCTACATAACCATGTGATGGGCTTGGACTCGAATCCCAGTATTCTGATTTAGAGTAGCTACATAAATTACTAAGCAAGCTTTCTGGGACTAATTGTCTGACATATATTTTGTTATTATGAAATTTGTGGCATTAAAGTTAATTATGCTCATCTCAATTTTAAAGTTTCTGTCAAATTTGGGGAGAAATTGTATGTGGAATCATAGAACTATAGTGATTATTTCTGCTTTCAGTGTGAAACCAAAATAAGTCTTTAAATTTTAATTTTATTTCTAATTTCAGTGTGAAATCAAGTCAGTCCAGAAATTTTATTGACCTTAGAACATTGTTATATTATCAAAAATAGATACCTAGAGAGTTTATACTAAATGTAATTTTTTAAACAAAATAGAGGATGCAATACCAGTGAAGTTTAATGCATAAATTTTTGTAATGTTCCTGTTATATTTAAGTAAAGTGTATCTGCTCTAAATTTTTTAGATAATGGTCTTTTTTATACATAAGAAGGCAAGCATTTTCTTTTCACTTTTTCCTAAGCATTAAGTTAAATTTTGAACTAGAAAATTAAAACTGTGAAATATATTGTGAGTACACATAGGATACAATGTTCATTATATTTTATTAAAGTAATATTTTGGCTAACTTGGGGTTGAGCCAGGGTTGGAGACAGGAGTCAGTCCTAATATCAGATGGGTGTGATTCCAAAACCAAATACATAAATAAATAACTATACAAGGGTCAGCTGCATTTAAATTAATCACCTTAAACTGATCTTTGTACTATCTTCCTGCACTTCAAGAAATATTTGTAGACAATATTACAGGTGTTCATAATCCCTGAAAACTCAGTAGAAAATATATTTTAATGTTATAATTCAATGCACTTTATATACTACATGGAAATATATTAAATACACATGCACACATACTAAACACATGTTGAAATATGCCTATATATGCATTTGTATATATGAAGAATTTTGAGATTATCTGAGAAAAGTTATTTTATCAGTTTATTTACTTTACCTGAAAGTCTATAATTTAGGAATACTTTTAGAAACTAATTGACCATCTTAAAAGAAGTTTTAAATAAATGTCCACCTAGCTGTTTACCTTGAGTATATTTATTTAAATATAAAACCTAAGATAATAGACAATATTAAAGTAATTTTGAACATAGATAATCATCATTTAGTCAGTGAATCCAATACATAATTGAATTACTCCTGATAAAGGAATTTGTGAATTCTTATAGAAGCTAATTGAAGAAAAGCACATGGTGATGCAGTGTACCATTTACTATGAAATGCAGTTTTTAGCAGTTGGCAGAAGAGTCAATACATAGTTTTAGGAATTCTGTAGTATTTTTCTTCAGTGAATAATAAACAATACAAAGTTTCAAGGTAGAAGTCTTAACAAAGTGCTTTTGAAATAAAATTCCTAGGTAGAGGCTTTGTAGTCTCTAAATATTTGACCTCCCAGAATAAATAACACATTTAACATTTTGCAAGTATAACTATTAACAGATAAAATGCAGATGCTTTAATTGCATTCATTTTAGAAGAGTTTATTGCATGGTATAGATTTTATCTCCAAATCTTAGGAAAAAAGGATAATATCCATGAAGACTGAGTGACTAATCATTTTATATTATTGTTTTTGTAATATCACATGCATGATAGTATTTCATGAATGGTGACTTAGAAATGCCTAGATCAGTGTCAGCATAATAGTTCAGAGATGAAAAAGAAATGATTGGTGAGTCAGAATTTTTAAAAGATGTGTCTTATATAGTAACACTGAATATATTTTGTTACTTTATCCAGTTGGGCAGATTATATTTGTTTTACTTTAAAAGGTTTATTTATAATATTTGGAAAATGTTACATGGCCTAATAATAATACCTCATTTTAAAAGCAGTTTGTTGTGCTACTAAACTTCCAACTTTTTATTGGAAAGAAACATTTTCAATTAAAGTGATAAAGAACCAATATCTTTCTCATTTTTTTAAGTTTCATTTTGCTTTCTTCCTCTATGATATATGGATATTACTTTATCAAGAGAAAAGTTAACTCAGTGAGAATGAGGTAATCTAAAAGACCTTTGCTTTAAAATTCTGTTTGACTTGGGAAGTAGACCCAAATAGGGATGCAAAGGTAAAATAATAACAGTGAACAGCAGGGAAGGCATTCAGTCAATAAGATTAAATAAGATTTAGTTAATCTGCCAAGTGAGTTGTTTAACTCTATCACTGAGAACTCTCTATTACTCTTTAAAACCTGAGATTCTGAGAAATTAGATGTTTAACAGACCCAAATGTTAGGTGAAGGTAATTGTATTCATACACATAGTGATTTATCTTAGTAACATAGAACACTGTAGTGCTTATTAGAGTTTTACTTGACTTTAAAAAGAGGAAAGTAATTAAATTAGATTTTAGTTGAAATGGTCCATGAGCATCTTGCAGGAAAGATTATGGAATAGTGGGAATGTGATAAAAAATACCTTTAGATACCAGAGGCTATGAGAACATTTGCAATGGTAACTATCTTTGAAAGCAATTGTCAATCTGATTTCTTTTCAATAATACTGATACAGTTTCCATTATTTAAAAGATGAGCTGTATGTGGCTGGAGTGATAGCACAGCGGGTAGGGCGTTTGCCTTGCATGTGGCCGACCCAGGTTCGAATCCCAGCATCCCATATGGTCTCCTAATCACCACCAGGAGTAATTCCTGAGTGCAGAGTCAGGAGTAACCCCTGTGCATTGCTGGGTGTGACCCAAAAAGAAAAAAAAAAGAGCTGTAAAATATGTATCCCCAATGTACATTATCCATTAAATATATTCTGTCTGTTGTAGTCATGGCATATTAGACTAAAATAAATGAACATTTAGAGAAAAGTTTACTTTGAATCACAGCTTATGATTTTGAAAAATTAATGAATCAAAATTTATATTTGTTTCAGTCTATCTCTTGTTGATCCTCTGGTATTTATATTTCTTCTTCTGACTTACTATAACTAACATAATATAACTAACATATTACCTTCCAGTTCCATTCAAGTTTAGATACCTTGTTGTTAAGAGCTGAGTCTGTTTACACTGTGAATATGAATATGTTATTGTGCGAATATATTTTTGTAAGCATATCAACTTCTTTGTCCACCCCTATGTGGCTAGAATATTGGATTGTTTTTAGGTATTAGTATTTGTAAATAAAGCCTCAGTGAAATAGGTGTTATGTATCTTTTCTATTTAGAGTACTTTGTGTCATTTGTGTAGGAGTGAAATTATTGTGGCTTGAGGCTTGTTGTAGACTGTTTTTAATAGTTTGAGGAATATTTTCTGTGTCTGAAACATAATACCTTATCCCTTCTGTAAAAAAGGGTTCTTCTTTTCTCCACAATTCCTACTAACACTTGGTATTCTTTGCCTCTTTGGTATAGGCTATTCTCAGTGGTGTGAGATGATGTTTCACTGCTTACTTTGTTTGTATCTTTTTAATAAAAAGTGTCAATAAAGAGTTTTTCATATGGTTACTGGCCATCTGAATGTCTTCTTCAGGGTTGATCCTTTCCCTCCATTTGTTGCTTAGTATTTTTGGTTTTTTTTAGTTGCTATTGTTGAGTTCTGTGAATATTCATGAATCTTGGAAAAAACTCCAAAATCTGATGTGCTGTATGCAAATATTTTCAACCAGGAAGTAGGATATATTTCTTATTTTAGAAAAGATATCTTTTGCCACAAAAAACTTTTAAATTTGATATAGTGTATAAACACAAAAGGGCAGCGGCTCTCTATCTCTCTTCCACCACCTGCATTCGGTTTTTTCACGCCGCTCTGCCCCCACCTGGGGAGGTTGATGATGATGGGCAGGCAAAAGAAGGAATGAGAGCCAGGCTGTATGGTCTCAATTGCCGTTTATTCCAATCTTATCTCCATTCACTCCTGTCTCTCTCTCTCTCTGCTGCTCCTTCCCCCATGCTACTTCATTCACCTTTTCGATCTCTCATCAATCTCCTTCTGCCTCTCTCATTTTCCTTCTACTCTAGACTGGATCTGGGCTCCCTCCCCACCCTCCACTATTACAGCCTAGTTAAATCCCAAAGCATGAGGGGTTAGGGCTTACACATGGGTGTGGTCACAATCTAGGGGTAAAGTTCTTTCCTCAGGGGATGCTGCTTCTAGGACAGATTCTCTTTCAACAGGACAAGCCATAAAAGGGCGGAATCCCATGGGTGTGTTTCTCCTCTCCTTGTCTAAAAAACATATAAGCATTTATAATATTAATCATTTTGTATGGACACAGTAAGAGATACATTTATCTTACAGAATTGCTCTCCTGGGGTCGTCTGAATCTCAGACTACAGTGCTCAGGCCAGATTTGTCTTTCCTATTCCTAGCAGGGTCATAGTCTCATCATTGCTTTTGGATCATGACAGTATTTGTCCATGAACAAGTTCTCAACTTATAGTTGAGTATTATGGCACTTTGGCTTGGCCCATTTCAATGCCAGGGTAGCTCACAGATTGCTCTGGGTCCCTTCAGTTCCTCGTTGGGACCCTGCTATTGGGGTGCTAGGAACTAAGGGCAACTGAGGCTTAAGTCAAGAAAGCAGGTGCCCGGGAGGGAAGATTATTCAAAGGCAATTAAATCCCAAGTTACAAAAGCATAATATTATCTGTCTTTCTGTGCCTATACAAAAAGAACATTGCTTTAAACTAAACTATTCCAAAGACATAAGGAGAGGAGAAAGGCAATATTTCACTCATACATATAAAATCATAGATTTCCGAGGAATTTGACCTTGCAAGTTAACAGAGTCTGATTAGGGGGAAAAGGTGATAGACTGGTTGGGGAAGAAAGCATAGAAAGGAGTTTTCAGGTAAACACAGTAGAATGGAAGTGCCTCAGGAGCACTGTGATAAACCTAAGCTTCCTATGGCAAGGGTAACTGGACATACCAATGTTGTCCTAAAATGTTTAGAGCTACATTCCAATAAACACAGAGGAATGGAGGTGCTTCAGGAGCACTGTGATGGGTATTACCAGATAAACCTCAACTCTTTGTGGCAAGGGAGAAAGAAGAAACCAATGTTATCCTAAAATATAGCTCCATTTATTTATTTGTTTTGCCTTTGCAATGAAGTCAAATCATAGAAGACACATCTGAGGTCTCTATCATTGAGAATTCTGCCTGTTTTCTTCCTATGTATTTTTGTTTTAGGTCTATCCAAATCTCAATGTCATAGATACACTTTGAATTAACTTTTGTGAATGGTGTGAGACAGAAATTCTATTTCTTTTTTTCCCTTTGTTGTGGCCATACATTTTCCTAGAACCATTTATTAAAGAGCCTTTCCTTGATTTGTTCCATACACTCAGGTGAAAATGTTTTTTTTTTTTTTAATTTCACTTTTTGGGTGGATGGGGGCACACCTAGAGGATCTCATGACTAACTCTAAGCTCTGCATAGGGATCACTCCTGGCATGGTTAAAGAGGTCAGATGTGATATGAGAATTCAAACCAGGATTCGCCACATGCAAGGCACAAGGCCTTATTTGGATATGCCAAAAATAGTAACAATAAATCTCTCAATATGAGACGTTACTAGTGCCTGCTCAAAAAAATCAATGAGCAATGGGATGACAGTGAAAGTGACCATTTCTAAAGTCTCTAAAGACATCTTTCCTTTGGAAATATATTTTCATAACTGATTTCTTAACACATTTTCTTAGATTTACTGTCTATTTTTAAAAGAAAATTATTTTTGAATATATTCTTATGAATCTGAAAACATAGGTATATATGTGCATATATATTTTGGGTATAATAAAGATTTTACTGAATAAAAAAACCTCTATACTATTTTGAGTGGAAAAATATATTAATTCCTATTAATTATTGGTTTCCTTAAATATTTTATTATGTTTACATAGAAGTGTATGATAAAATAATTTATCATAATTATCCTAATTTATTTGATGAATACATATGTATATATAGAAGAAAACACTGAGTGAAGCTTTTATCCTTTAAAATGATGTATTTGTCTAATAGTAATAGATGTCAAGATGCTGAAATGACAGCCTCTTTATCTTCTTGAACTTCAAATATGATGTAGCTCATTACATTAGCACCAAGAAAGCATGCAATAAATTACAGTCATGTAGTCAGGTATACCTGCAATCTTGACATTGCCTTCTTCATAGTCTATCCATCATTCCAGAAATTTCCCAGGAATTGACGGGACAGCTTGAAAATAAATTAAATACTAAAATTGCCGACAAATTCTTACTCTTAACATTAGACACAAAATACTGTTATCAGTTGAGTTTCTAACTCAGTAATCATCAGTTTACATTGAGAGCAATTTCATGCTTTAAAATGTTAGTAAATCTGCATGTGTATCTTTAGTTTATTGAGACAAAAATGCAGTGAGAATAGAATAAAATAAATGAAATAATTTAAAACATGAAAATGTATTTGTATTTATTAGTTATGCATTTTAAAATGATGACTTTTAATAAAAATAAACTAGGAAAGGTGTCGATAATGAACACTTCCAAGATTACTATGTTAATTTTTTTTAAAAATGTGAGATTCTGGTGAGATTCTGATGGAAGAAATTTTTCATTGCAATAACTTATATTGTATAAAATAGGACTTGCAAAGGGGAAGAACAAGTTGAAAGGTACAAATTACAATGTCTTTTTTTGGCCTTACAATGTTAAGTTCTCTAAAGAAATGGAAAATAGGGAAATAGAAACTGATTTTTAAATGAATTGCCCATTCATATTATTGCCTAACTGTTGCAAAAAGTTTCTATTTTACAGTGACTGATCTCAGTCAGCATCAATTGAAAGTCTCATTGCTGAGGCCTTAAAAAGATCACCAGATCCTTCAAGAGCTTCTGCATGTGGCTCCTTTAAAAAAAGTAGTAGTGAGATTAATTGGTACAGTATAGAAGGATTGGATCTAATTAGAGGAATCCTTTAAAATAAGAGCGAAATGATTTCAAACCTAACATAGCAGAAGAAAATATGAAATAAAAATGCTTTCTGAAAGGGAACAGTTGGAAGAAAGGTAGGTCAGAGACATTACAAATAACTTGAAAGGACAAAGGTAGAAATGTAGGCAAGCCCTAGCAGGAAATTATTGCTTACAGAATAAAAATTCTTTGGATTGCATACAAACATTCTCAGAACCCCCTAACGTAGACACAGGTTGGGTGGCACCGATATTGTGACCCTAAGTAGAAAATACCTGAGCTTACATGGATTATTGACCCATAGAGATTAATTAATTAACTTGTTCTTCTTAAAGCTGCTAAATTGTAACCTTTGTTAAAACAGAAACAAATATATTAATAACAGAAACTCCTCACTGAATTATAGTCACTTGAAATAAATTCATTCCACATGAAAAAATTTTGAAGTATAACCAACAATACTATGTATATATCTTAACATTCAGACGAGCCTCATGCATGAAGGAACTGGCAGAAGAACCCAGGTGTGCGGGACCTGGGGCTGAGATCTATAAGGCTGCTCAGATTGGGACTGGGCCTATTCCACCCAGATTCCCCATTTTTCAGTAGCTAGGCAGTTACACCCAGAAACTGCCCGTGTAATCCTATCAATGACCAACATCCAGAGACTATAAAGGCCAGCATCCAGAGACAATAAAACCAAGCTCCAAGAAGTGCATGGCTGCAATGAGGTTGCCCGACATCTCATAGCCTAGTTCTCCCTCTTGGAGAACCTGGCAAGCTACGAGAGTTACTGCCCGCACAGTGAAGAGCCTGGCAAGCTCCCCATGGTGTATTTATATGCCAAACACAGTAACAATGGTGGGTCTCATTCCCCTAACCCTGAAAGAGCCTCCAATGCGGCACTGCTGGGAAGGATGAGTAAAGAGAGGCTGCTAAAATCTCACAGCTAGGATGAATGGAGACATTACTGGGCCCTCTCACGCAAATCGATGATCAATGGGATGATAGTGATACAGTGATCTTAACATTAAAGAATTCAAAGAAAGAACTTTAATATATATTTGCATAAAATATCATAGTACTTTTTTTAATGATATGATGTTTCAATTACCTATCAAATGTGAGACTAGAATAAAAAGTAGCTATACCACTAAACACTGTTTATCAGTAGAAAATAGAGCTACAAAAACTCCAATTTGTTGTAGCAATCCATTCATAGTTAACATAGAAAAGCTGGAAAACAATCAGAACTTAATTTCTATTTGAAAAAAAAATTCATAACTATACTGATTTTCAGTTGCTGATGTTAGCAAAGAAACTATTTAATTTACCTGAATTTTGTAAAAATTTTATTCCTTTGCCTCACTATATCTTTTAGCAGTGATAAGGAAACACAGGGCTACCAAAAGCTATCTTTTGACCCCAGCTATCTGGAACTCCATCAAGTTATACACATAAATACTTTAGGATACTTCAAACACATTTGGGTCAATCATTGGAATAACAGAAAATTCAAATAATACATAAATATTTAAGTAATTTTATGTAAAGTGTCTGATAATTCACTCTCAGTGTTTGTGTTTGTCAATTTTTTTTTCAAATTGTAGGTAAGTCTAATTTTTAAAACTCAGGTGGAAAAGATTGAGAAGCTAGTAGCAAAACTCACATAGAAGGATAGGGCGTAGGGAGATAGAGAGATATAGAGATAGGAGAGAGAGAGAGAGAGAGAGAGAGAGAGAGAGAGAGAGAGAGAGAGAGAGAGAGAGGGAGGAAAGGAGGGAGGGAGAAAGAAAGAATCCTAGTATACTGAATTAGAAATGAAGTGGAATACATCACAAAAAAAAAACTCCAGAAATTCAAAGCGTAATCATAGCAGAGGTGGCAATCACAAGCTCTGCCATTCACCTGTCTTCAAGGGGCCACTATGCCAGCTACTAATTACATGCATCCCAGTCTCATCCCTTTGGACCTCAGTTCTTCAAACCGAAAGTGGGACAATTGGGTCTTTGCCTAGACTTTTTCTGAAGACCCAGACTCCATCCTTCAGTCAGCGCATGAGTAACCACTTTCTTCCTCTGTACTGCTCATATTAAAAAGAAATATGTGTTTTACTACATTTAATCCTGTTTATTTATGTATTAAAGAAACAGTTTTGTTGGTAGAAAAACTAGTTTTAAAGTACAATTTGCTTATTTAAATATTTAAATACTCAATTGAGAATCAACACAATAGCACTATGTCTAGATATATAATAGAAATATTTTAATCTGAGTCATTGCTTATCAGAAGTATCTTGGTTCTTTTGTGTGTTTTAAAGCATTGCTAAGAGCATGCAGCCTTGCCACTGCATTTTCAAACAGTCCTTTTTCTTATTTCTTAACTAGCTGCCTAGATTTGAAGGTCATCACTTGATTCTCCCTGTATGTACTAATGTAAATTGTCAAAAGGTAAATTGGAAAAAGAAAGTGCATAAAAAAATCTAAATTACTTCTCTGACAATGCCAAAAAATAACATAATATTATGAATGAACAATTTAAAATAAAAGAGATATTTGCCTGAAAAGAGAAGACATATTTGTTTTCAATATAATGGTAACTGTAAGCTCTTTACCACCAGAGAAAGAAAACTCATTATATGTAATCAACAAAGATTAAATATTGCTATTGTTCTTTTATTAATAAAAATATACAACTTTTTGCTCCTTTTTTGTAGTTTTAAGCAGCAAAATTATTTTTAATATATTTTCCCATTCTTCTGCTCCCTTCTAAAATCATAGAGCAATGGAAGATAAGAAAACTTCATGATTTTTATAAATTTGAAAAATTACTTAAATCATTAACAGCTAACAATAAATCCAAGTATATATGAAAATTTTATAATTCAACATTATTTTTGATGTCACAGTGGGTAGGGCATTTGCCTTGCATGAGGCCGACCCGGGTTCAATTCCTCCTTCCATTTTGGAAAGCCCGACAAGCTACCGAGACTATCCAGCCCGAACGGCAGAGCCTGGCAAGCTACTCGTGGTATATTCGATATGCCAAAAACAGTAAAAACAAGTCTCACAATGGAGATGTTACTGGTGCCCGCTGGAGTAAATTCACAAATAATGGGATGACAGTGCTACAGTGACTGTGTGACAGTGTTTCATGTGAGTTTATATTGCACATAAATAGGATCCTGTGTGAATAGCAGGTAAATTATAAAATAAAACAACAATAGATTTCAAAGATGTTTCACAAAAAGAAGAAAAAAACTGGGTCAAAATATGTGCAGAGTATACAAATAAACATAGAAAATGGTAGCTATATTTCTATAAATATGTAAATGTATTTAAAGTAACATTGTGGAATTATTCCCCAGAAATTAAGCTGAGTCATTTTGTTGCTTAGAAATTCAGATTACCACTTAGTGTGTTACACTTAAAATAAATTGGTTATTAACTAAAATATTTTTGTATTATATTATATAGATTTTTAAAATATTAAAACAGGGTAGAGAGAATATAGAGACCTTGCTAATCCTGATTCAATCCTTGGCACCATCCATGTTCCTTAAAGCTCTGCTACGAGTGAACCCTAAACATAGAGCCAGAAATAGATCCTGGGAACTGCCAAGAGTGCCTTAACCATGTTTGAAAGCAACAATTTGTATAATGAAATGGAAAACAATGGCTATATCAACTACAAACTATCTCTCTCTTGACATTGTGAATTTGTTTTTCCAAGTATGTACTTAATAATTTTTTTAGGAATAGCTTCCATATAGTGACCACTCTTTTTCTACATACTGTTTTGCAGAATAAGAAATGAATTTCAAAATACTATAGTATTTTGGTTAATTTTATTTGAGGGCTGGGTTTTTGCCTCGTACTTGTTTGTACTTAAGAGATCACATGCAGTGCTGAGGATTCAACCAGGGATAGTTGCATGCAAGCCCTGTGTCTTGCCCTTTGTATTATATCTCAGCTTATATGTTATAGCATAAAATATAAAATAACTTATTTATATTCAAATTAGTATTTAATATTATGCAGAAAATTTTAAGGTGTATCATTTTTTGATAAAATGAATCCAAAGGAAAACGCAATTTGACAATGTTATCTCCTAAGATTGAAATTAAATATACTTATTTCTTATAAATTAATTTCCACGTAGGAAAACACTGTGAAATAATGAGTATTGAGTGGCAATGCACATTAAAGTGAAAAAGTAGGATATAAAAGATTTTATTTCTGATGGAATTGTCTGTACTATTAAATTACTTAAGAACATGTATTTCAGGGGCCGGAGCGATAGCACAGCGGGTAGGGCGTTTGCCTTGCACGCGGCCGACCGGGTTCCATCCCCGGCATCCCATATGGTCCCCCAAGCACCCACCGCCAGGAGTAGTTCCTGAGTGCAAAGCCAGGAGTAACCCCTGTGCATCGCTGGGTGTGACCCAAAAAGCAAAAAAAAAAAAAAAAAAAGAACATGTATTTCAGTGCCTTAAACAAATTCAAAATTTAATTTTTTGTAAGAGTAAAATTTAAGTATTTTCAGATAAAAAGGTAAATATGTGAGATGCCATTAATAATTAGATGACAACATATTTTAGAATATACACATATTTCAAGGTGTACACATATAGTGTACACATTAAGCACCTTGATGTTTTATATGCCAACATTGTCTAAACAAAATATAACTTAAAAAATAATTATCCAGTTTTATTACTTGTAAGAAAACATACATATAATTAACTTGCTTCTGAAAGATGTAGAAAATGATGCACTTTATGTAAAATCAGTTTGCTTCCTTTATTAAAGTTTAGCTTCCAGTGAAATGTGTAGATTGACACTATAAAAAATCTACAATAAAGTTTTAGTTCAATTTATAAGAGAAAATGTTCATATTGTTGATTGAAATCATTTTATGTTTTCAATTTCAGAATTATACAACACTACGTACACCTTTTTCTCTTTCTTATTAGCGACTAAAACTTTTAGATGAAGATCAGATTAATCAGCTTGTTTTCAATTTCTCTTTGTTTCAAACCATGGCCAATTTAAGCTATGGAGACTGTTTCAGCTACTATAGATGTTGGGATATAATGGAAGCTGTCTCAAGGATAACTGATAAGTTTTGTGCATCCTGTATCCTGATGGTTTAAAGTCTTATTTTCTTACTCAGTGCAGGTTCAAAATGTAGAGATTGTCAATATGATTTTGGATGTAAATGGTTTTAAAACAGAGGTAAAATTGTTTTCTCTAATCCTCTATCAAGGAACATGATATGACATTACACTCTAAATGGGACTTAGAGCACACTAGTTCACACTTCTTCCACACTTCATCAGAGATATCTCCATCACAAATCCAGCCATAACTGAGTTCACCAAAAGCCATTCGTTTTTACTAAAAGGTTCGTTTGTGGATTGGATAAGAAGAGTTTAGTGATTTCTTATCTGATAGTCTTGTGATGAAAGAGACAGCAATGATAGAGAAAAGTCAATAAATTGAAGGTGAAATTGGCTAACAGTTAGTTAGAACTAAGCAAGACAGTGATATGAATCATATTACAGGCATTAGATTAATCATCTACATTACCCTTGGACTACTTCGCTTCAGTATATCTTTTATCATTAAGAATAATAATACAAATTGGGGGCCAGTTTTTCTGGATGAATGAAGAGCAAAATGATGAAGAACTGGAACATATTTGTAACAGGGATTTAAATGATAATTCATGCATAGAAACAATAGGAAATACAGAAGGAGATAAAAGAATAGTAGAGGGAATAAACACCAAATTACTAATGAAATGAAAGCACAGCATGCTAAAAATATAATAATAACTGGATAATAAAAAATAAAAATATAATAGTAATTAAATTGAGATTAAATACTACAAAAATACAATTGATTGGATTAGTGAGACAGCTCAAAGGGCCAAGAACATGCTTTGCATATGGGACGCCAAGATTTAGTCTTAAGCAATGCATAGTCTCTTGAGCGTCTACCAGAGATATCCACGAGCACCAACATAGTAGATCCTCTGATCACTACCAGATGAGCCTAAAAATCAAACTCAAATGACAAAGATATTAAATAGCTTAGACACTAAAATTCTAGAGCATTTAAGCTTATTAATTTGTTTACATATTTGAGATCAGGGTAAGGGAAATTTGTTTTTTATCTTGGATCAGACATTATTTCTGTTGCTCTTTCCTATGGCTCTCAACATTTTTCTGCAGTGCTCCCTAGATTTTATTTGAACCAGTCTTCACAGCAATCAGAGCAAATCAATCTGCAATAGTCTTAAGGCTGTATCTGTTAAGGGTTAGAGTTAGTTAAATCATATGAAACAAAATTTGGGATGAGGATAATGCCAATGTCTTTCTGTGTAAACCATCCTAAATCATTCTTGCAAAATAATAGAAGTCATTTAGCATTACTCTAATGAAACTAGAAAAGGTTGACATATTAAATTCGGAAATGAGAACATTGCTATATTCTAATTTACACATTGATATGAA
This sequence comes from Sorex araneus, assembly GCF_027595985.1. NCBI lineage: Eukaryota > Metazoa > Chordata > Mammalia > Eulipotyphla > Soricidae > Sorex > Sorex araneus. The sequence goes on along the minus strand of NC_073302.1, from coordinate 278,096,692 downwards.
TATTTTATTGTTGTTGTTTGTTTGTTTGTTTGTTTTGGTGATACTACCTACCCAGTTCTTGGAACCACTAAGGAATTCTGTGTTAAAGAGTAACAGCTCAGAGTTGGCAAATAAACAGCACGAATGCTAACTAATTGATAACTGCATATTTCCAGCCTTATAGAGAACCAACTGAAGAATTCTTCTTGACATACTGTCTCAAGTAGTCACTATCAATTTATCAGTATTTGTACTTCAGAAGCAAGCTATTTGACATTTGTAGCATTTCCTTAGGAAACCCAAAGGATTCCACAAATGTTTCTGGATATAGCACTACAAGGAAATGTTCAAGGGCAAGTTGCATTTAAAGGGACAGTACAAACTTGATTTGATCACATTCGTCAGTGTTCCCGGGTTTCCTGAAATCTAATCAACATCACAACTCAGACCTCCACAGAGACTTCTAAATCCAGAAGTGAACCCCGTCTTTCTTCTTCAACACAGATCTTCCCCTGGACCTTTTGATTCTGGTTCTGAATTTCACATTATTTTCTGCTTTGTTTCATTTATTTGGGGAGGGACGCGTCACACAGGTGCACAGGCCTTGCTCCTGGCTTTGCACTCTGGGACCACTCTTGGCAGGGATGAGAGACCATATAGGATGTCCGGGATTGAACCTATGGTTGGACTCGTCGTGCAAGGGCCTTATCTGCTATACTATTGCTCCAACTCCAAAAATTCATGTTCTTAAAGTGTGTTGATTCTGCTACGTTGGCTGGGTCTCACTTCTGACTTGTAAAGCCTATTATGCATTGATTGTTATTTGTCTTATGAAATATGTAAAATAGTCTATATATATTTGTAAAAGTTTAAATTCAGTGTTTCCTTATACTCCTAAAGTTAGTATATTTAGTCAGTATAAGACTTTGTATTTACTCTGATATGTAGAACTGAGAAAGTTTGAATACACGAAGGAGAAAATAAATTTAAACTTAACAGTTGCATCATTTTTCAAGTGCTTGAAATGTCTTATAGTTAAATTTGGGCTTTGCTTTGACAGTCATTTTCCAGAACCACAGATACATATTGGACATTATATGTATATAATGGATATTAGACATGATTTTGACTCAGATTTCTAGTCAATTTTTTTTTTCTTTTTGAATCACACCCGGAGATGCACAAGGGATTACTCCTGGCTCTGCACTCAGGAATTACTCCTGGCGGTGCTGGGGGACCATATGGGATGCTGGGACTCGAACCCGAGTTGGCTGTGTGCAAGGCAAACGCCATACCCGCTGTGCTATCACTCTAGTCCCCTCTAGTCATATGTTTTAAAAATATTTTGAACTACATTAATGTAACATTTATTTATACCAATTAAATAGAATAAAATTATAATGTTTATAATAAGAACTAATTCTAGGGCTGGGTTTGTAACCCAAGTGGTGGAGCACTGGTTTTAACATAAACAATGTTCATCTCTGCTACCAAATAACCTCGAAGCACCACTCTGGTGTAGATTCAACCACAATTTTTTTTTAAAGACAAGAACTATTTCCAATTGAAAATCCAAAATTGATTTTCAGAAAGAATTGCTCCTGAAAGAAAACTGTGTCTTCCATTTTTAATATTTAATACCAGAAAAAAATTATACTTCATTTAGTGAACCATTTCTGAGTGATCCAGTGCTATTATATTTAAAATATTATTCCTTTTGTAAGCTACTAGATTTTTCTGTTTACTTTTTAAAGAAATAAAAATGGAATTTACCCTATTCCCTTAATTTGAAGCTACATCACAGAATGCAAGATTTTACTTTAACATATATCATGCATTTATCAGCAAGACTACATTAGAGTCTCTTTCTTTGTTATTTATATCTATTCTTCGGTATAAAATCCTGGGACAACTAGCATGCCCATTTCAAGGAACTGTGTTCTACTTCCTGTAAAAATTCCTGTTTTTCATGCAAGATTTAAGTGTCACAATATTTCAGCAAATATGAAATACCGAACATATGACAATTCCCGTGCATTTGAGCAAAACTATTCTAGGTGGTAAATTTTTCTTTTTTTTTTTTTCTTTTTGGGTCACACTGGACGATGCACAGGAGTTATTACTATCACATGCACTCAGGAATTACTCCAGGGGACCATATGGCATACTGGGAATCGAACCTGGATCGGCCGCATACAAGGCAAACGCTCTACCAGTTGTGCTATCACTCCAGCCCCAGTAATTTTTTCTTGTAACAAAAAAATTTATATCACTTTTGGAAGAACTCCACATTTTTTGAAACTAGTGATTTAGATGTGATTTAGTTGTTTAGAATTTATGAAGTGGTTTTGTCAGAAATATTGTTTTCACAGAACAACATGGTGTCAAGATCAAAGATATGCAGGTCATGACTGCTATTTGAAAAGATTATTCAATTTGATGTTGTCCCACTCCTATTGAAAAACACATAGATGATATCATTAGGAAAAAAAATCCTTTAAATTTATGTTTGGGTTATGGGAAAAAAAACTGGGGAAATGACATTGTGAATTGTTACTGTGTAAACTGTGAGATGTTATTATGACATAAGTTTGCTCCCAGTTTCCTACAAGACTGTCAGATTTTATATTTTGTTTGCTCATTTGTTGTCATTGCCATGTCTTATAAGCAATTGCATGGGTGGCAGAAGTCAGTAACAGATTTCAACAGTTTATTTCCAGTGAGATTTCTAATGAGTCTTCCCCCCAAAACCTATTTAAGAGGCAAAGTAACAAGCTCCTGAATCTGTTACTTTTAATAAAATGTGTTATAAGAGCTGAAAAGTTGAATGTACTATTTTATGCTTTTAGTTTGTAATCAGGTAGTGAGTTACACATTGGAGATATATCTATAAAAAGGATGCTTAAAATATTTATTAGTACTTGAAATATTTATCTTTCTTTATAAAACTGTGGTTAGAATAAAATTAAACTTTTATCCATTGCCATCCCCTTATCCTCTCTCTCTCTTAAGCTTCTAAAAATAAAAATAAAAGTGACAAGGGTATTTCTAACTCTTCATGTTTATAAATTGTAAAATTCTATTTTTATTCAGCAACTAGCCTAATCCTTGATTTACTCCTTCCACCTCCCAAAGGGCACATTGTGGCAGGTTTATAGGAAGAGTTAGTGAGATTCAAGGCAACAAACACATGGCAATAGTACAGAGTGTGTTCTCTCTATATACAAACCTGCAAAAAAAAAATAAAAAATAAAAATGCTCAGACCAAGATGGGCCCTCTTTAGAATCTTGCAGTATTTCATTTACTTCATAATAATTGAGTGCTTATCTTCCCATAATTTAGAAATTAAGACCACTCCATATTATTTCTGAAGACTTAGCATATAAAATAAACTATAATAAAAATACCTACCAAAGAATGCATTCATTGGCACTGCTTATATGGAATCTATCCCAAGAAGGCCATAAGCATTATTTCTTTATAAAAAAATTGGAAGTATGAAGTGAACTGACTTACTTCTAATCTGTTTTGAATTTTATCAATGAAAAGATTTCTCTACTTAAGAAACATAATTTTATCAACTCACAAAAATCTACAGTCTATTCGCTCCCATGTTAGTCAAACAATGCAAACTATTTATTTTTTTGCTTATGCCATCTTTTCATAGAAAGGATAGCACAGCGGTTGGGCGTTCGCCTTTCACAAAGCCAACACGAGTTCGATTCCTCTGCCCTCTCGGGGAGCCCGGCAAACTACTGAGAGTATTGAGCCCGAGTGGCAGAGCCTGGCAAGCTACCTGTGCGTATTGGATATGCCAAAAACAGTAACAGTAAGTCTCTCAATGAGAGACGTTACTGGTGCCCGCTCGAACAAATCGATGAGCAATGGGATGACAGTGACAGTGAGTGTTCTTTATTCTTAATTTTATGTGATCTAGAATTATTATTGAAAATGAGCTTTTAGTCAACTTAATACATAATCTCTTTCAACTCCATCCACAAATAAACTTTTCTTCTCACACCGCTATTATATTATGATATTTTTGTTGTTAAATATTCAGGTGCAATTATCATTTCTATTTAAGTTTATTAACATAATATGTCTATACTCCCTTTCTTATATGCTATCAATTGATAACTTTTAACCTAAGCCCTGTGTTTCTTTTTTGCCTCTCCCTGAATTCATTTATAAAAATGTAATTGTGCCACTCTACTGCTTTCGAGACAATCAATTCACAGACATGGTGATGATCTGAGAGAAGGTTTTGTTAGCAACAAGCTGGCAAGTTGGAATATGCAAGATTCATGTCCTCGACGCAATTATTTTCTCTGCATGTTCATAAGTAGCAACTTCTAAGGCAAAAAGAGCAGGGAAGTATATATTTGGAAAGAATGATTGCAGGCTGCAATGGTGTGCGCTGGAAAAGGTCAATAGATTCCTTCCTGGGTTGGTCTCTGAGGTATATTTCGTCTTATCTGCAAAGTTAAACCAAAGTTTTCTGAGTAAGCATTCAACCTGCCCTTATCTTCTGCTATTAAGGAAGGACAAGATAAGGACAATTCTTGCTGCTCAGAAGAACTTGCTGATTTTTTAATTTTAAGTTTAGTTCTTAATTTCTTTTAAACTGGTTTCAAGCATGCAAAATAATTATAAACTTTTTCTTATTACGGAGAACAGAATTAGGTAAAATCAAGTGCATTTATGTTCTGGATATGGTGGAATCTCCTACAAAAATTGTTGTTTGGGCTGTTTTTAAATAGCTTTCTGGTCTTAGTTCAGTGCTCAGCAGTCTTTCTAGAAATTTCTCTTTAGAATTTGATTCTACCCTTTTTATTTTTCCTTTGGCATACTGCTCCCTTGTTTTTGGGTTCTGGGTTTATATCTGTTTATTGCTTTCCCATCTTTTGTCACATCACTTTCACCGGCAATACTGAAAATCATCTATGAGAGAAGTTTTTTAGCTTTGGAAAACTTGCTTGTGTGGAGTTTTGTTTCATCTTATCTTAAATATTATCTTGACAGTTGTTTCATATCTTGGTTAAAAATTTATTTCCTACAAGTGGTCGAAGATGATATACCCTGCAAACTGTTTGGCATAACTATGCTTACCAAGGGCAATTGGGAGGAAAGTCTGCGACAATGTGGGAAAATGCAAACACTGGTGATGTCTGTGGTGATGGGAATTTGGCATGCCAGAAATTCTACCTTTAAACACTATCTTGAACCACAATGCTTCCAATTTTTTTTTAAAAAAAAGGAAATTAATTTCTAGAGAAGCTTGAAGACAGTGCAATCCTGACCTGTACTTTCTTTTTTTTTTTTGTATTTTTGGTTTTTTGCTTTTTGGGTCACACCCGGAGATGCACAGGGGTTACTCCTGGCTCTGCACTCAGGAATTACCCTTGGCGGTGCTCAGGGGACCATATGGGATGCTGGGATTTGAATCAGGATTGACCTAGTGCAAAGCAAAAGCCCTACTCTCTGTGCTATTGCTCCAGCCCCTCCACCTCTACTCTGAACTGTTACTACTGTATCACTGTCACTGTCATCCCATTGCTCATCGATTTGCTCGAGTGGGCACCAATAACGTCTCCATTGTGAGGCTTGTCGTTACTGTTTTTGGCATATGGAATACCCCACGGGTAGCTTGCCAGGCTCTGCCGCAAGGGCGAGATACTCTTGGTAGCTTGCTGGGCTCTCCGAGAGGGGCAGAGGAATCAAACCCCTATTGACATAGTGCAAGGCAAACGCCCAGCCGCTGTGCTATGGCTCCAGCCCTGTTACTAAAGATCCTTGAAATATGAACTTTAACCTTTTTCTTCATTCATACCTATGTCAGTGGGCCCCACGAGTCCTTATGTGAGGCAGAACGGAGAGAGATGGTCACTTTCTCCTAATCCGTCTCTGCCACCCCAGGACCTGCTATGAAGACTAGAACAGATAAAGTCTGTGATGAGGCCCTCCTGTGCACAGCTTCATCAGGTGGCCGGCAAGCCACAACTGATGCCCGCTTGGTCTTCCAGGCTCCAGAGTTGACCCCAACCACCTGATTACTCCAGGAGCTGCAGACTCAAGCTGGAGCGAGGAATTGCTCTTTGCAGGAAAGGAAAGTCAGTCCCAGACCTTACCCAGGGTTGCCGGGTTCTTGTCTTGCCTCACAGAAGAGAATTTCAGGAGTAGCCGAGCAGTGAAGTAAAACAGAATTTATTTGCAGGTTTAGGAAGGTGAGGAGAGCACTCAAGGGAGAACGTGCGTGTCTCCAGGGGTGGAGAGCGCCTCCACTCACACACACCAGCTACATAGGACAGTACACGTTTCAAGAGGGGACATGTGGGTGCCATATGTACTCGGGCACCACTTATGCTTGGCCACATGGGCACGAGCTGCACCAGGGCGCAGGCAGCATATGTGTGCCCTCCCTTTGCTCTAGGTGGCTTTCATAGTTGTGTTTTTTTTTTCCAAGCCATCCCTGTTTGGGGCTTTCTAGCTAGATAAAAATTTGTTGCTAGGGTTGTTGCTAAGTGGATAGAGTGGTGAGTGGTCTTGGAAACCCCTTTTCTTGACCTTTGTTCTGGCTGGATCTTCTCCATGAGGGCGGGTCCAGCGTCTCTGCTCTGGGCTAGCTGAGGGTTAAGCTGATTAAAGGTAGGAGTTGATTGTTCTCAAGTAACTTCCTGCTGTAGGGAGATAATCCCTTGGCTGCTGGAGATCTCATCAGGTCTTGCTTTCTGTGTCCACAAGGTGGGTCAGATCTAGGACTAGTGGTGGCTTTATTGCTTCTCAGAAATTTCATAGCCATAATGTGGGGGTTCCTTCCCTAACCTGCCTGTGGGCATCATCACTGTATCACTGTCATTGTCTTGCTCATCCATTTGCTCCAGCAGGCACCAGTAACGACTCCATTGTGAGACTTGTTACTGTTTTTGGCATATGGAATACGCTGTGGGTAGCTTGCCAGACTCTGCCATGTGGGCGGGATACTCTTGGTAGCTTGCAGGGCTCTCTGAGAGGGATGGAGGAATCAAACCCCCTGGTGGGCCTTGTGCAAGGCAAATGCCCTACCTGCTGTGCTATTATCAATAATGCATTGAGGAAAAAACAAAAAACCCTTATGGTTCCAAATAAATTATTAAAACATATAAAGAAAACTTTAAATTAGTTTTTGTTTAACAAAATAATGCGATGAATTTGTCAAGTCTTCAAACTTTTTTCTTATTCAGGGTACCATGCAAATTAGCATTTTTAAAAAGAGCAATTTTCTCATCTGTTCTCAGTATTTTCTTTAAAATCTGCTTGAAGTGTGGGTACGGTAAAATTTTAAAACACTTGGTTTAATGTATATTTATTTTCATCATTATATCAAAATATTTTAAACCAAAGTTTTCTGAATTAGAAGTAAAGCTTTTTTTCTTTCATACTTAAAGAAAATTTTAAGTAGATATTGTGATTCTGTGTTTCAATTTGCTTCTCCAGAAATTATAATAGGAACTAACAAATTGAAAATATTTTGTCAGTGTTAAATGAAATATGTATATATGCACATATATTATGTGACATTGATATATGTATGCATATAATATATGCATTTGAAAATATGTAAATATTACATAGCATGCAATTTAGTCAAGTGCATATTTAAATAAAATATACATATATAAAATAAGAATTTGATAAAATACTGAACCAAGATAGCATCATAATTTTTTTGACTCCAAGATATTGCCGAGTTTAAAAATACTCTTTCTTATCACATTTCTAGTTTGTAGGAAGAATATTCATGACAATTTGCTTTGTTAATTTATATTTCTATTTTTCTTAATTCCCAACAATGTTTTTATTAGTATCATTGCTATCACACTGTGTGGTTCAGACTTCTGATATCACATCTATCTTAATTATGCAAAAGTATGATTTTTGGAAAACATGATGCCTGTTCTAATCCAGTTTGAAAATATTGAGAACTATGAAGTTAAAAAATAATAAAAATAAAATTAAGAGATGGTTCTTTAAGTAAACTAAATGATGAAAGACTAATAAGATTTTCAGAACCTTTTTAATACTACCAATTGACCTTGACATTACATTCTCAACATTTTTAACTTTCAATAAAGAAGCTTGGAGATTAAATTTTAGGGATTTTTGAATTATGTTATAATAGTATTAAATGAGAGTATTTTATTTAAGAATTAGAAAATATCTCAAATTTAGTGGAGATGTATTATTAGACAATAATCATTGTGATTTGTTGGAGATGGAAGAAACCTGAATAAGTAGCTTGATTACAAATCACAGGTGTGTTTAGAGTAACATAGAGATGCATTACTTTTTTTTCAACATTTATTTGATACATAATTGGATCAGACAACACTATACAAATGAGGATTACGGTTACAAGAGTGAGGATATTTAGAGATTTTTATACAAAAGAAGGAAAAATAAAACAAGAAATTCAGTTGATTGGCCAGAGCTAAACAGTTCCCTTATTTGGAAAAGGCAGATTAGCTCTTTTGTTTTCCCCAATTAGTATGCATTGACACTCTTTAACTTTTTACTTACATCTGTAAACTGTGCAAAACTGGTTTTATACAAAAGACATTAGAACCATTTCAGTAAGATGCTGTTCTCTCTCTCTCTCTCTCTCTCTCTCTCTCTCTCTCTCTCTCACACACACACACACACACACACACATACACACTGTCTCTCTGTTTCTGTCTGTCTCTGTTTCTGTCTGTCTCTGTCTCTCTCTGTCTCTTTGTCTCTGTCTATGTCTCTGTCTCTGTCTGTCTTTGTCTGTCTCTTTGTCTCTATGTCTATGTCTCTATCTCTGTTTCTCTTTCTGTCTCTGTCTCTGTCTGTCTGTCGTCTCTTCCCCCCCCCCCCCCGCCCCCCGCCCCCGAAGAACACCACTGGGCTGTACCCCAGAACTTACAGCAAGGCGCAGTCCTTGAGTACCACAGCTTATAACCACAACACAAAACAGGACAAAAAAGTAATTTTTTTTAATTGACAAAAAGAAACAGATTAAACTGCTATAATTGTCAGTAAAACCAGCAAAGTACTATGTATTCTATATCAGGTCATTTATTTATTTATTGCTTTTTGGGTCACACCCAGCGATGCTCAGGGGGTTACTTCTGGCTCTGCACTCAGGAATTACCACTAGCAGTGCTCAGGGGACCATATGGGATGCTGGGAATTGAACCCGGGTTGGCCGCGTGCAAGGCAAATGCCCTACCCGCCGTGCTATCGCTCCAGCCCCTCAGGTCATTTATTTATGTATTTACTCTTCTATTTATTTTATTGGCCATAGCCAACAGTAAGTACTTGGGGCTACTGCCACTTCTGTGCCGCAGGGGAGAGCTTAATTCCCAGTGGAGCTCTAGAAAACAGGCATGCAGTGCTCGGAATTAAACCCGGAACTGTAGTCTGCAATTCATGCAGATGTTTAAACATATTTTTAAAACACTGAGTCTCAGGGATGGCACCAGGGAAAAAGTGAGTCTTTGCAAGTCTGAGGCATGAGTTTGATCCCTGGAGTGGTCATATAAGCCAATCATGGTCCCTACAGCTCTGCTGTTTATGATAAAGCTGCAGCCTGCAGCGCTAGATCTGTTGCAAAGACTCTTGTGCTTAGGTATCTATCTAAAGTGTGTAACCTTCTCAGAGCTCCACAACTTGAGTGTGGCCCAAGAGTAAAGAGTAAGACATCTAGAAAGTATGTATGTGTGAGCCTCAGAAGAAGGACGGGGGAGAAGCGCTTCACTGGAAAGTATGCAAGCAACACAGTAAAATGAGTGTGATCCTTTCTCAGGCACCACAACTTTACAGTCACCCACTCCTGGCAAGCGTCCAACCAAGTTTCTCTGACCTACAATCACTGCAATTTTAAATGTAACAAGGGAAATTAAAAGGGTGAAAAATATGTGAAACCATATTCACTTGTGGCAGAAATATGATGCTGAATGAATGGGAGAGAAGCTGTTTCTTTCGAATGTAATGCGGAGTTTATCTTGTTTTTTTGAGAATTATTAGTAGGAAAATAATTGAGAATCAGCTGCAAATAAAATTTATAGATATTTTCTACTATGAATTATTTCAACAGTATAAATTTCAAAACCTGAAAAGCAGAAGCATTACAATGTTCTAAATTTTTGTTTTTAAAGATCATCAAGGCCAATCTTTTTTTGTATATTTACATTTTTTCCCTGAAAGACTGCTCAGAGTTCTTGTCAATCAATTATGATATTTTCAGACCACAAAGTATTGCATCATAATAAACATCCACTTCAGTTATGCAATACTATATAGTTTAGATAAGTGACTGACTGCTTAGGAAAAAAATGAAAAGCTTACTTAATAATGTAGTGTCAGAGGATGACTTTGACCAATATAATATAATGTCATACTAAGAACTGCAGTTTGTTATCCTTATCTACATGTGACTATCAATATAATTGAGAACATCATAGCTAAAATTACTACATGACAGGGTAATTCTCTTATTCATAAAAGTAAAGTTTGGTTTAAGTCATATAAAGTCATCTTAAGATATAATCTGTAATTATCTTTAATTACAAGCAAAGCAATTTTATCGTGGACTGAATTCCCAATGGTTAATGAAAGTCATGTTAGAATAAAATAAATTTGAAAGATGAACAAGTTCAATTGTTCATAAATATTAATGACACTATTTATTGTGTTGGCCTAATAGGAAATTGCAGGCTTAGTCTTTATCTAAAGTCAAGTTGCTCTGTACTAACTTTTCATCAAGCAATCGATGCAATTTGTATATAAATTTATCCTTTGTAGATGATTTCTCTATTAATCAAATCAAGTACATTTAAATGTTAAAAATATATTAAAAATCACCATATCCATGTATTTTATTCTAATTCAATACCCAAGTGATAATTTAGTGGATTAACAACATTTGATGTTGTTAGGATTTATATCTCCATATCTGTTTTGTTCACTATGACCTTTCTTTTGACCTAATTTAATGCCCTGGTAGTGTTTACTATAAGAATAAGTTATTTGACTATGCTATTTGACTCTGCAATTGCTAGATATTCAAAATCTGGTAAAACTGTGTTTAGTTTTATAAAAATTTAAAAGTTGTTCTGCATATCTTTACCAGGCTAATAATCCAGATCGTTCAGAAACATATAAAAATATGTTAAAGTACATATTCAGTAAGTGCAGTTTGTATTCTTTGCAATAATATTTTAAGAATTAGATAAGAGTCTGACAGGAAGGACTAAGAGAAAGTCTGTAAGAAAGAAAGTGAAAATTTTGTTAAAAAGAGTGAATTTGATAATTGGGGGAAATGGGTTGTTGAGTAAATATATGTATACTTTTACAGATACATATGTATTTCTATACACACAATTACATAAAAGTGTGTATCTAAATTTATTAAGGGAATAAAATTGCATTGTACCCTATAGGAGATCAATAATTAGATTTAGTTTCTGTTCTTGAAACAAGTAAATTATGTAAACTCTATTAGTTTATTAGTTAAATTACCTATGCTTTCTCTACTAGTCAATTTAAGTCTTTAACATGATTGCATATTTCACATAAATGAGAAGCTTAGGTTCTACTGAAGCCCATAAACCCATTATCTCATCTTAAACTGATACATAAGTTAAGGTTGTTTCATTAACTTTAAATACATAATATATATTTCATCAATACTAAATAATTTAAGATGTAGAAATGTCTTTTGTATTTTGCTTATTCTGTACTTCAATCTTTCTAGAAATCTTTCTGTTATTTATTCGTGATGTTTATACTCTTTTGATTTGATATGTTTCTTTTTGGTATGTTAGTGAAAAGGACACGAAACAAGCATGAAGGACGGCTTTTCAAGTGTAGGGTATGTAGCAAGCGGGGGTGAGGAGTATAGGATTTTGTGGGTGGTATGTTAATGTCATGTGGACATAGGGCATAATTGAGTCTGAAATATTCCACAGTGTCAGACATGTTAGTCATTTTTGCTTTTGAAAGTGAGAAGATGTTTTAAATATCGCCAGAAGAATGTCAAGTCCTAGGTAGCTGGAAAGATTCAGAGTTTGTTATTTGCTCAGATGATTATCTAGATACCATGATAAATTCTCTAACTCTAAATATTACCTTCATATTAAGCATTGCACACAGCTTAATTTGGAGGATTACCTAGCACTGGATGGTATCATTATTTATTTGCAATAGAAAACTGACTGTAACATTAAGCCATACTGAATTCTGCAAAGATATTGTCATTTGTTAGCATAAAATAGAAAGATATAACTAAATGGCATTTTTTTTGTAAACCATTTGCAAGTCACTGCTTAACAGTCCAAAGTAAAAGCCTTTGATTTCTAGCATATATAGAAGGCAATATTCAACAACAGTACCATGTGGATAGAATTTTGAAAGAACATTTACTTTTCCAAATTGCTACCCTTTGATATTTTTAATTTTTTGAGACATTTTAAAATTGATTGTGCTTCTGTGTTTTATAATATTCTTACTGGTAGTTTCTCATGCTAACCTCTGAAGGTAAGAATGCCACTTCTATATGTGTCTGTGAAGTTTCAGCAGTCTTAGATAATTAAAATAACAAACTCTTATTAGAGTGTATAGATAGAAAATGCCCTCAGGTCTCAGAGTTCCTCTTTTCACTTCATAACTAATAAGGTTAGATTGAAGTCATATTTTAATCATTTATAAATTTGTACCATTATTGTACTACTAAAATTATGTACTGCTAGTTACCTTGATATGATGTGCTACTAAATTAATTGGCAGTACAAATTTTAAAAAAAATGCTTAGTTGTTGTACAGCTTCCCCAGTTAACTAATTGTGTCATCACAAGTTTTTTGTCATTGTTTGCTTCATTTGTAACTTTTGACCACCATATCTGGCTGTCCTGAGGGATTCCTCTTATCTCTGTGTTCAATGATCACTCCTGGCTGTGCTCTGGAATCTGAACCTGGAACCAGCTACTGAGTCTATTTAAGCATGTGAATATGGGGGACAACTATCAATAAGGCAAAACCCCAATGAAATAGTATTCTGATGGGTTCAATTCATTGCTGAATTGCTGGGGGGGGGAAAGCTTTTCATAAACATAGCAGTGTATGATTTATGAAAAAAGAACAAAATTATACACAAACCATTTATTTTCTATTCTTTTTTTTCAATATGATAGAGTACAACAGTACAGATATGACTGAAGCAAAGTTTGTTTAAAGAGCCTCAACATAACAGTGCAAATAATAATAATAATTTAAATAATAGAATACTGTGGAAGGGCCAGGGAACACTAAGTACTTGGATGAGAATGTAGAAGTTCTTTTACCTGACAGGTTAAACTAGGACACAGGACCCACAGGGGAAAATCAATTTTAATTCCAGCAAAAGAAAACTAGATCATTTGATGACAATGGTTTGAGGATCTATCTAGACATCTTTAAATAGGTCCATAGGAGAGTAACTTCACAGGTAATAAAAATATGTGGATGACTTTGGTGCAATGCAAAGTTTGTTTTAGAGAGGTGAATTAATAAATAGATGGACAAGGATTAACAAGACATAATCTTTAGAATTTGCATCTAAAGGAGTTTTAAAGACATTGGTATTAATAGCTTCTCTGAACATTTCTCACCTTGTGAATCTAAAACAAGAGTTTCATTTTCTTAAATTGTTTTTCAAGTTTATGACTGCACTTAAGCATTACTGAGGAATTTAAGTGCAATAAACCCACAATGTTTAAGTGTTTATTTCAATGGTAATTTCACATGCATTATTGTGGTCAAATTTTAGACATTTTTTCTTACCACATTTCCCCCATTTAGTACCAGACCACTGAGAATTCACTCCATCTTTATAAGGTTACCATTTCTGAATTGTCTTTACAAACGAAGTCTAGCCTCTTTTTGTATGTCCTTTTTATTTTTATTATTACTATTATTATTATTTTTGCTTTTTGGGTCATACCCGGCAATGCACAGGGGTCACTCCTTGCTCATGCACTCAGAAATTACCCCTGGCAGTGTTCAGAGGACCATATGAGATGCTGGGAATAGAACCCAGGTCAGCCGCATGCAAAGCAAATGCCCTACCCTCTGTGCTATCACTCCAGCCCCTGTACGTCCTTTTTTAGACAAACATATTTTCTGGTCGCAAATCCCACTTGATGTATAGTGCTGTGTATTAATGTTTAGTATAATGTGACTTGATGTTTCGTGATTTTTTTCTCCATTCCTTTAAAGACATGCTTTTAATCCATTCCTATACCTTCTCTGACGTGTACTCACTGGGTAAATAAACAAAAGACATTTAATATATTTACCAAGATATTTATATTTCTGTCTGTAATTTTTTAATTTGTTTTTATTGTTTATGTATTATCATTCTCTATTTTTTAATTTTTCTAGACTTCCTGTTAAATGTATATTATTGTCCATTTTCATTCCAAGAATTTTATCTATACCCATCCATATCTATTTATTTTAGCAGTCCATTTAGAATTACAATATGCATTTTTAATTTATCAGATCTAGCTCAATTAATTTCAAGAAATAGAAACATTCAAAAATTTACTCTGCTTTCAATGACAAACATGCAGAACATTCTCAGATGTACTGACAGGAGATGCATGAATTATGGATCAGAAGCAGAAGATATTATTACTAACAGCAGTACTGGAAGCCAAAGGATGAACATTTCAATGTCCCATTGCTCTGAGGCAACCAGATGCCTAACTTCCATGGACAAATAGAAAGAAGTTAAATGCCACTTGGATACAAACATGTTTTTATTATAGGAAAGAAAAGAAAGAGTCTAGGTAACTGAGATTCAGTATGCTGGATAACAAGCTTCCATTCAGTTGACACCAGTGGAAAGGCATGCATACTGCCTTCCAGTGGTCCTCACTGTACAAATATCCCCAAACCATGGCCAATTACAAAAGCCAAAATGCAACTACTGGTAAATCATAAGGAAAAAGTGCTCTATGTGTTCATTTTTAGGTTCTGACATAATTTCCTTTTAGGTTGATAATTTCCTTGATCATAACAGGAGAGAGACGTGTATTATTTGCATACACCTAATATTTTGCATCATTAGATTATTTTCTAATTCATGAATATCTTTTACACTTTTTGGAAGGAAATTTTTAGGAATATATTTGCATTACTGTATCACTGTCATCTTGTTGCTCATCGATTTGTTCAAGCGGGCACCAGTAACATCTCTCATTGAGAGACTTATTGTTTCTGTTTTTGGCATATCCAGTACTCACGGGTAGCTTGCCAGGCTCTGCCTCGCAGGCTCGATATTCTCGGTTGCTTGACGGGCTCTCCGAGAGGGGCAGAGGAATCGAACTCGGGTCGGCCGCGTGAAAGGCAAATGCCCAACCACTGTGCTATTGCTCCAGCCCCATATTTCCATATCTCTTTATATGTACATTTACATATCTGTAGATAATAATTATATATATATACATATATAGAAATTCAGCATTCATTCTATTGCCTGTTAGCCTCAAATTGTGGTGGTGATAAGTCAGACAGTAATCTTTTTACTATTTTCATATACACAGTGAATGTTTTCTTGCTTCTTTCAAAATATTTTCCTACATTTTTGACTTTCAGCAGGTTTTACTACCATTTCTGAGTATGGTGGTCTTTGTTTTTAAATGTCTTTGGTGTCATTTTTAAGAGAAATTGGCACCTGAGATTTGGTTCTCCACCCTCCCACCCAACACACATCATTCTCTCTTTTATTTGTCTGCTTCGGTGTTGTTTGATAACCTGTATATTAGTGAGTATGACATTGTGCTACAGTTACATAAGGCTTAATTGTTTTTATTTTTGTGGTATTTTTGACTTGTAGTGAAATAACAATGAAGCTGTAGTTACCGTCCTCAGCAGATTCCACTTTGGATAGATTTTTCTGTAACTTGTGCTGCTTTATTTTTATTTATTTATTTATTTATTTATTTATTTATTTATCTATTTATTTAGTTTTCACTTTTGGGGTCACACCTGGCGAGGCACAGAGGTTGCTCCTGGCTCTGCACTCATGAATTACTCCTGGTGATGCTCAAAGGACCATATGGGATGCTGGGAATCGAACCCCGGTTGGCCGTGTGCAAGGCAAACGCCTTACCTGCTGTGCTATCACTCAAGCCCCTGTGCTGCTTTATTACTTGTGTTTCCCTCCATGATTTATTTCTGGGTTACATCATGGTGTGGGACGGTGGGGCTTATTCCAACACTATACCAATGTTTATTCTAACACTATACCACCTGTAGCACTATCGTCCTGTTGTTCATCGATTTGCTCAAGCAGGCAGCAGTAACGTCTCCATTGTGAGACTTGTTACTGTTTTTGGCATATCGAATATGCCACGGGGAGCTTGTCAGGCACTGCCATGTGGGCGAGATACTCTCGGCAGCTTGCCGGGCTTTCTGAGAGGGATGAAGGAATTGAACCCAGGACAGCCGTGTGCAAGGCCAATGCCCTACCCTCTGTGCTAGCTCCAGCCCTACCTTCAGGAATGTAAGGAATAGTTAAATATTGACTCACAATGCCCCTATGACCACCCAGGAGAAGCTTTAAACTTAAGGTTGCTGCACTGTCCTTTAATGTTTTTTCTCAAATGGCAAGAAATTTTGAACATTCACACTGTCACATATAGCATGTCAAAATAAAAATGGACAAAAACCCAATTAAAATAGAGGCAGAAATGATCTAAATGCCACGTTACGTTGTTAAGCTAATAATGTAGGGATCCTGACAGTGGTGAGTGTGGTGTAGCAGCTCTGCTCGGATAAAACCATAACATTGGTATAATTGTGAGATATTTATAAGTAAGCAGTAAATGCACTGTGCTTTAATCATTCAAAACAATAGGACCTTGTTCTAATTTCGCCTCCTCCAAGCCATCCTGCCTGTCCGCATCACAGTTCAGAGGAGTGAATGATCTGGGAGCAGGAACTCAACTCCCTCTATCTTCCTTGTGTTACAACTAAACAGCATTTTATCTTAAGTGAAAATCTCAGTATTTACCAATTCTGTTTACAGTCTCTTATCTGAGTCATGTCATCCTCACATCTCCAACACTTGGGTCAAGAGAGTCATCGGGTATAAGTAGCAAAACACCTCAGTTAGTATAAAACTTTCTACTGCATTGGAAATAGGTTTTTTCAAAAGAGAGCAATTTCCTGCTTTCCCCGGTGAGTAAAAGACAGCCTGGCCTGGATTGCTCATGATGAGTTCCTTACCATGGTTGCAAACTGACAATGTAAATCTCATTCTGAACCTGAAATGTCACCATGTGCTGGAAAAGCAGTGGCCTTTCGTATTTGGAAGCCAATTGACTTATAAAAGATAAGTACAGAGAGATTCTAGCCTCCTGGATTCTTGTTCTACATAAAAACAGCAAGGGAGACCTTTACAGTATCTATGCTCCATATAGGAACTGCAATTGTATAGGTCCCGGGTATGGACACCATTAAATTCTCTGGTATAGTCAATGCTTGCATGAGCCTTTCTAAAAGGAGTTCACAAGAGGATCATTTGGTTTTAGGGATTTACCAAAGTGCTCTCAGAAGGTAAAGAGTGTCTCAGAATAATACCTGGACTATGAACAAAGGTGTGTAAGACACTGATGTTTGAAAACTACTCTTACTCTACTTCCTTTGGCATTTTTAAATTGCTAGTCAGTATTAATATATTTATATAAAGGCCAAAAATCTCAGCCTAACACATTGATAGTCTGTACCATCAAGGTGGAAAATGTGTTTTTTGAGAAATTTGCTTGAATTTTACAAGTTGAAGATTTTCAAAAGCTGCATACTTGTTCTTAGATGAGCAATATAGCACCCCATGACTAAATTTCTATAGGTATCTGTGCATGAAGAACTGTGATGCAAGGATGGTATAGAAATCTTCCTAACAACAACAACAAAAACAAGAGGAATGGATGGATACAGCTGCAATTTGTGATTTTGCACCTCTGGAAGTTCATAATCTAAATCAAGGAGTCATGGTTATCATGGTTATCAGGAAATTTCTGTCTTTGCCTTGTAGAAGTCCACCTTCCTTTGTTGTGTTTTGTTTTGGAAATACAGCCACAATGCTCAGGGACTCTTTCTGCTTTTGTGCTCAGGAGCAAACCACTGTGAATATCACTGTCATCCCTTTCCTCATCGATTTGTTCGAGTGGGCACCAGTAACGTCTCCACTTTGAGACTTGTTACTGTTTTTGGCATATCTAATATACCAAGGGTAGCTTGCCAGGCTCTGCCATGTGGGCAAGATACTCTCGGTAGCTTGCTGTGCTCTCCGAGTGGAGTGAAGGAATCGAACCCGAGTTGGCCGCATGCAAGGCGAAAGCCCTACTGCTGTGCTATCACTCCAGCCCTCACTGCACTGTGCTATTGCTCCAGCCCACAGCTGTCGCTGTGAATATATGCGAGGCAAATGCAGGACCCGGGATCAAAGCAGGGTAGATTTCATGCAAGGAAGAGTCCCACCTGCTGTATTCGCTCTCTGGTCCTAGGAAATCCACTCTCTTTATGCATCCTCATTTGATCTCTCCTTGTGGAAATGCTTTACCCAGGTCCTTGTGTCTTAAACATCTTATAATGAAACCAGTCATGTTGATGAAGCCTAATCCTATTGTCCTATTTTAATTTAATGACCTTTGGGGGAAGGCGAGCAGTGAACTGTACCTGGGTGTGCTCAGGGCTTACTCCTGGCTCTGTGCTCAGGGATCACTCTGAAGTGGGGGCTCTGGAGACATTTATGCTCCAATGGAGATCAAACCTAGCTCATATGCTTGTCAGGTAAATGTTTTATTCTCTATGTTGTCTCTCCACCCCCAGTCACATATTAAAAACCTTATTCCCTTGGATTCCGTGGTTGCAACTTCAGCCTATTATTCAGGAAAGAAGAAATTAAGCCCAGAATAGGGCTTAAATGCAGAAAGAAAATAGAAAGCAAAACTGAAACGAGAACCCTCCTACTAATCTGCGATCTTGTGCTAATTTTTAATAATTTTATTTGTCCTTATTTTCCTCACGTCTAAAGTGAGGGGGAAAGAAAGGTTTTTCTTGTAGTAGTTAAACTAGAAAACACATTTAGAATTATGCTTATGCAATTAGAATCCAATTTTCTCCGTGGATTTTCTATCTTTCTATATGGTCCCTTCAATTTGGAGCAAAGGGCATGTTTGCATAGCAACCAGAATTAGAAGTTAGAAATAGAATGTCCCTCTGGAAAGATCTAGAGTCATCCTAGGATATTGAAGATAAAAGGACGTCACTTTACTATAAGCATTTGCTTACATTATGGGTTAATAAAGTAGATATGACTTCCAACTTTCCTGCATGAAGAAAACGAGCTAACTAATCAGAGTAGTGAGTAACCTTATAAACAGCTCTGAAAAAAATCCAGAATTTTATCGAATTGAGAGATACCTTTCTATGTGAATGTGGGTCTTTCTGTGGGAACTAGGAGATAACCCACTAGATGCTCTTTGCTTGGTAGTTCTGCAAATAATTAAAGATTTTCTCTGTCTGTGACCCAGGAGTCTTCTGTTTTTCAGTCAGTATAGGAATATAAAATGCTGACAGGATAAATGTTTCCATGCATATAGAACAAAATTCTAGATTTTTCACAACATCTGACTACACAAAGGTAAATAAACAAATTAGTTCTTCAATAATGCAATTATAACATAAGTAATGTTAAGCTAGAAAGGATACAGCACACAGGGAAAGATAGAATCTGTTTCTTAGAGTAAACTCTCCAGAAAACAGAGGATTTCTACGTATTTACTATCTGTAGTGGTTAAAACTTTATTGAACTATTTTATTCCATTTATAATTTCAGGTTGAAATGAATTAAGAGCATTAGAGAATGCTTTTTTTGGGTGCTAACAAATGTAACATTTTTAGTTTATTTTAGAAATGTCATGGTTGTGTTAATAATGACTGAAACAAAGGATCTTTTTTCTCCTAATATTTTCTTCACTGCTAATATGTTAACTTGATTCACTGAATTATGGTCATAATTTCGGTGGAAACACAAAGGTCTAAGAGAGCAAGTACATGGGACAGTGGAGATACTGACATACGAGTTTTAACAAATGTGTGCGTAATACAAAGAGTCTCAGTAATACTCATTTTTGTTTTATTTTTATTCCTTTATTATTATCCAATAGCCATAATAAAACTTTCATATTTTACAAAATATTTACTTAAAAGACAAACTTCACTGAATAATATACTTAAAGAGAGACCAGTGATTAAAGTTTCAAGAAGTCGGGGGCCCGAGCGATAGCACAGCGGGTAGGGCATTTGCTTTGCATGCGGCCGACCCGGGTTCAATCCCCGGCATCCCATATGGTCCCCCAAGCACTGCCAGGAGTAATTCCTGAGTGCAAAGCCAGGAGTAACCCCTGAGCGTCACTGGGTGTGACCCAAAAAGCAAAAAAATAAAAAAAAATAAAGTTTCAAGTCTTCTAGATGAATATACTACATTCTGAAATTGAAGAATCACTATGTATTTTTTATTTAAAAATTAATATAAAAATATATACATGCTAATGTATATTATATATATATACAGATTTAAGACTTAATTTTGAATTTAAAGTTCAACTTTGATTATCACTTTGTCATTTCTATTATTTGATTAAACTCAAACTGTAGGGTATTTTATTAAAATATTATATCAAATATTAATCAACAGTGTTTTCAAAAAATTTAGAGTATAATTTAATACTGCATTTCCAAATAAAAATTTGTTTTACTTGAATTTCATTATTGAACATTAACTTTAATGAACTATAAAATTAAGATGTCATTCCACTAAAATCTTTGAAGTTTCTATCATTCAGTTTTTTGTAAGTAAGAATTTCTGTAACTTTAAAATTTTATTTAATTCAACATGATACTGTGATGACTAACTTTCTCAAATTTATACCTAGCTTAATAATTTTTACTGTAGTTACAATTGACCTATATGTAGTTGATAAAAACTTTCTATTGCTTTTGAACTTTTTTTTTTTTGTTAGCAATCTAACTTTAGCTTCTTAAAGTGTTTTTTCTGGCTCAATCTCTTAAATGTTGGGGTAGTGATTGTTGGGATCTAACTTCTTTTTTTTTAACATTTCTTGACTGTTTTAATATACAATATAGCAATAGCACAGCAGATAGTTTGCCTTGCATGTGACTGACCTGGGTTCGATTTCTCCATCCCTCTCGAAGAGCCTGGCAGGATACCGAGAATATCCCGCCCGAATGTCAAAGCCTGGTGTATCGAATACTCATGGCGTATTCAATATGCTCAAAACAGTAACAACAAATCTCACAATGGAGATGTTACTGATGCCCGCTCGAGCAATTCAATGAACAACGGGAGTCCAGTGCTACAGTGCTACCATCATTTAATTTAAAATCTGGTAAACTAATTTATATTAAAACCATTATAGTTACAAAATGGCAGACTCAACAACTTTTCTGTAGGAAGTTTTATTCTGTATTCAAAAATCTCTTTTTCAATTGTTAATGCATCAATGCACACATACTCAGGATAACATACATTTCTAGCTTAAACAAAATCTGATCCCGCTTTGAAACTTAAGTATGACAGCATAAGGATTTTTGGTTTGTGAATAAAACAGGCAGGCTGAAAAAATTCTAATTAAAAATGCTTTTCAAATTTTATTTTATGAATTGAAAGGCACTATACATTATATTTTGAAAAAAATTATTACAGAGAAAATAGACTAATGATAAGTTATAAAGACATAAACTTGCATTGTGACAAAAATCAAAGGTCATTCATAAGATTTTATTTTAATTTTATGGTAGTCTCTCCACCAGCCACTTTCCTTTTACTGTAATGGTTTTGAACTTACTACAGTGGATTAATAAGAAAAAATTAAATATAACATCACTTTTTTAAGTTTCTTGAAGAACGTCAGGAATCTTCAGAACCGCTAAAGATACAGTAGAGTATGCTAAACAAAGGGATGCTAAGAAGATGTGAAGCAACAAGTAGTTCATTTTAGCAGCCTGCACAAATAGTTCATTCATAGAGGAACACTCTGTCACTATCCCCATTCCCTCCTCTCTCCCTGAAAAATCCCATACATGACATTTGCATTGACTTCATCAGCTTCAAATTGCACCATCATGAATACTAGCACGTATTTTATACTTTTTCCATCAATTGCCAGGCAGGAGACTAATTAACGTACCACCAATGCTTTAAACACAGCGTTGCCATAAAGAGCAATTCTCTCTCTTAAAAACCTCAACTTCAAAACTGTCAATTTTGTCTGAGAAGTAATTTTTTCCTGAAACCCTCTCTGAACTTAAATATTACCCATGATTGAAAGTTTTAAATTTTTATACTAAAATACAAAATTAAAAAAAATCAAATTGTTACAACTGCAATTACCATGGTGGATAGAGAATTTATCCTGAAATAAATGAAAATAAGCTATTTGTAGAAATATATGGCAATAAAAATAGGGTGGTAGTAATCAAACGGTGTCTTTATTTTCTGTATTTAATTTTATTGGTGAATGGCCATGTATTAGCTGTCACAAAAGTTCCTAAAAACTATCCTCCAATAAAGAATAATACGATGTTGCCTTGCCTAGTAGTTTATATAAATATATAAAACAGAATATTCAAAATTTTATGTAAATATTTGATATAATTCTTTAAATATATATTAGTTTAAAGTGGCTTTGAAATAACAGTGAGATATTTTATACATATATACATATATATCCACATATATGAGCACACACAAAGCCATTTTTTCTTATTGGAAAAAGAAAATTACAAAACAATTCTTATAGGACATTTTTTATATTTAAAAAATACAATATTTATAATGGTAGCTAAGGATGTTTCTCATTTTAGAAAATAAATGTATAGTTTTTTTAGGTAAAGAGGAAATAAAACACAAAATATCTATATATCATCAAATTATATTTAAAATATTTTATGCATGACAATATAATAGAGTTAAATCTGTTTCACTTTTGTGGGTATGTCAATTTCATTATTGCTATTCATAACTGAGTCACCATGTGAATAATACGGTAAATAAAATCCTATTTAGAAAGTTAAAGAGCTAGTACATGGGTTTAGGTGCTAGCCCTGCATGTAGCTAACTTTTCCTAACTCCTGCATCACATGTGGTCTCTTGAGCATCACCAATAGTGATGCCTGAGCACAAAGTCAAAATTAAGCCCAGAGCACAGCTGGGTTGGACCCCAAACAAACAAAAAAAATCCACATTTATTAATATTTCACATCACATATATAAATGAAAACCAGGAGTTTCTCTTTTTTTTAATTTTTTTATTGAGTCACCATGCGGAAAGTTACAAAGTTTTCAGGTTTAAATCTTAGTTATACAATGCTCGAATACCCATCCCTTCACCAGTGCTCATATTCCACCACCAAGAATCCCAGTATAGCTCCACCCCGCCCCCCCACACCCCTAACTCCCCCACGCCCCTAGCCCTCCCACCCTTAGCCCCCCCCTGCCTGTGTAACTAATAAATTTCACTTTACTTTCACTTTGATTGCATACAATATTTCAACAAAACTCACTATTATTGTTTGGAGAGTCTCTCCCCTAAAGTCAGACCTGCTGAAAAGGAAGCATTAGATAATTCGTTTTCCATTGCTGAGGATGAAGAGGTATGAGGTCGAGTGACCACACTTAGCGGCCTCTCAGTTTTGGGTTTCTGTAATTTAGTATTTTAGTAACTAAGTCCAGAGAGATATCTGCCAGAAGTTGCATCGTTGCCAACTTGTACTTCTCAGTTACATTATATTCCACATATGCATGCAATCTTTCTATGTCTGTCTCTTTCTTTGTGACTCATTTCACTCAACATGATACTTTCCATGTTGATCCATTTATATGCAAATTTCATGACTTCATGTTTTCTGACAGCTACATAGTATTCCATTGTGTAGATGTACCAGAGTTTCTTTAACCAGTCATCTGTTTTCGGGCAATCTGGTTTTTTCCAGATTCTGTCTATTGTAAACAGTGCTGCAATGAACATAGAAATACAGATGCCATCTCTACTATACCGTTTTGCCTCTCCGGGATATATTCCCAGGAGTGGTATTGCTGGGTCAAATGGAAGCTCAATTTCTAATTTTTTGAGAATCGTCCATATTGTTTTCCAAAACGGCTGAACCAGTCGGCATTCCCACCAGCAGTGAAGAAGAGTCCCTTTCTCCCCGCATCCACGCCAACACCAGTTGCTTTTGTTTTTTGGGATGTGGGCCAGTCTCTGTGGTGTGAGATGATATCTCATGGTTGTTCTGATCGGCATTTCCCTGATGATTAGTGATGTGGAACATTTGCTCATGTGCCTCTGAGCCATTCGGATTTCTTCTTTAGGAAAGCTTCTGTTCATTTCATCACCCCATTTTTTGATCGGGTTGGCAGTTTTCTTCTTGTGGAGTTCAACCAGTGCATTGTATATCCTTGTTATCAACCCTTTATTGGATGGGTACTGCATAAATATCCTTTCCTATTCTGTAAATTGTCTTTGTACTTTGGTCACTGTTTCTCTTGAGGTGCAGAAGCTTCTTAGTTTGAGATAGTCCCATTCATTTATCTCTGTTTTCACTTGCTTGGCCAGTGGCGTGTCAGCTTTGAAGATATCTTTGGCTTCAATGTCGTGGAGGGGAAAACCAGGAGTTTCTGAAGTTACCTTTTGCTTACTATAAAGTGGTTTGACCTTTAGTATCATTTATACTTTAGAGGAACTGCAAATTACACACTTGATTCAAATTTATGTAAACCCATCTTAATGGAATTAGTAACAAAAAGAAGGTTTTTTTTTTTGTTTGTTTCAGAAACTATTAGAATATGCTATATGTCACTGTCATTGTCATCCCATTGCTCATTGATTTGATCGAGCGGGCACCAGTAATGTCTCCACTGTGAGACTTGTTACTGTTTTTGGCATATTGAATATGCCAAGGATAGCTTGCTAGGCTCGGCCATACGGGCGAGGTACTCTCAGTAGCTTGCTGGGCTCTCCAAGGAAGGCAAAGATACTCTATGTATACATGCTATGTATGTTTTTTAACTTACAATGTGCCCATTTTAAAAAGATTGTCTTTTATAGACTAAAATGTTTAAAAAAGTTAGTAATGCATATTCACATTAAAGAATATTTTAATACCAATAATTTTATTATAACAACAAAAAACCTGAATTAAAAATATAAAAATTATGAGATTTTGAAATGAATTTTTTCTGAAGTTATAAAAATAAATTAGCATAAGGTAAATTAATAAGCAAATTAATTTAAAATAATTAGCTCATATCTCATTTTAGCTATACTGCTAAATAAATTAGAGTATCTGCAAGGATTTTAATTATTTAGTTAAATATGGTCTTAAACTCCTCTTCTGCCTGTGTTGAAAATAGACTGCAGATGATTACATTTCCATAGACTTCACAACATAAGCTCCTTTTGGTTTGAAATAAGAATATTAAGGTTGCCAAGTATAAAGTTTGTAACTGCTGTTATTTTGGATTATATAGAGTTATGAAAATCCAAATGTTTTACAAAGTTAAAAAGTATTCTTTTTTTGCTCACTTATAACTCTAAAATCACTAAAGTCACTGCACCAAACATGCCAAGACTCCCTAATTCTTCCATATGCCTGCATAATCCCAGCAAGCCACTGCTATTCACGTGCACATTTTCACACACATACAAACAGGGGTGCCAAAGATTATAAAAATATGATATGCATTTACAAAAGCTTGAATTGAGAGCATGACCTCAATTGAACGCAGCATGTGGCCTATTTCTATAGTTATTTTTATGCCAGTCTTAACATAATTTTGTTTGTGCATTTGACTTAGTGCATCTTATATTGCCTACTGTCATTTTAATATAACCTGATACATGGATTATAGAAATGAGACACTTGATTCATTTCAAGTCCATTTCTGCATACAATTTTCTGTGTTCATCAGTAAATGCTATGAAACTGTTCTAAGAGTCAGGGGATGAGACAGTAGCAAACTGACCAAAGTTCTTTACTGAGCAACCAAGGACCTGTTTATCATCAGGTATGAGCACCAAGGCCCCTGAAATCCGCTGCAGTAACCCTGGTGGACCTGGCACTGCTGCCTGTGAATTGGGAGAGAATCACTGTATGCTATGAATTAAGACACATTCAGTGACTTTAAAAAAAAATAATTAAATTAATTTGCTTTTTTGGGTCACACCCAGTGATGCACAGGGGTTACTCCTGGTTCTGCACACAGGAATTACTCCTGGCGGTGCTCAGCAGAGTGTATGGGATGCTGGGAATTGAACCGGGGTTGGCCACGTGCAAGGCAAACACCTTACCCACTCTGCTATGGCTCCAGCCCCACGTTCAGTGATTTTTAACTTTCAATACACAGGCAATCTCTGAAAGTTTTGAAAGAAATAATAATGTGACATTCTGTTAGTGCACAGTGCAATGGGTAGAGATAAGTTCAAATTTTTTAGTGGATAGTCATAGTTTAGAACCATAAGTTTAGAGGTTTAATTTTACATATATTTATAAATTCAAATAAGCTAAATTTAGAGGTTTAATTTTACATATGTTTATAAATTCAAATATGTGGATAATACAACTGCATTTCCTGGGAACTTTCCTGTTGCACAGACCAAAATTTTATGTTTTTGTTCTATGTTCATATTTCATATCTTACACTCATGCCTTTGTGTCCTGTGTCATTTTATTTCCTTTCACAAAATATTTTATATTCAAGCTATTAAAATAGTCAGTTCTTCAATTGGATTGATTAACAATTGAATCCCCAACACTTTGCCCTGGTCCTTTACACATGTACTTATCTGTCCTTTCTCACCTATAGATCCACCAAATATTTAAATATATTACATTATTTTTTCTCAAATTTTATTTCTATTTTTCTCTTGAGCTATAGTGATATCATATGATATATTCCTCTAAAGAAAGACATGGTTTTGTTGGTCAATTTTTTTATTTAAAGAGTGACTGGATTATCCATGGGCAAAAGTATATGTGTAAGTAAATGGATGCTTAGTCTTTTTTTTTTTTTTTTTTTTTGCTTTTTTAGGTCACACCCAGCAATGCACAGGGGTCACTCCTGGCTCATGCTCAGGAATCACCCCTGGTGTTGCTCAGGGGACCATATGGGATGCTGGGATTTGAACCTGGGTCGGTCGCGTGCAAGGCAAACGCCCTTCCCGCTGTGCTATCACTCCAGCCCCAGGATGCTTAGTCTTTTTTATTTTGTTTAGTAGATCTTTTTTATACAAATTATATAAATCTACATTCATCAAGTGTGAGTTATTTATAATTGTTCATGCCTATCTGAGTCATCATAAAACAAAGTAAATTTATCACATCCATAAAAATGTTGAATAAAATAGGACTGAAGACTGGACTCTATTCATATTGTTAATGCATCCAACGTATCCTGCCACAACTTTGAAACATTCCATTTTTCAGCATTACAAAATAATTTTTAGTTATAAACCAAAATAGCTCTTTTAAGATTCAAGCAAATTCTATTCATTCTTTTTTTTTAAATCCTATTTATTCTTGAGTTATAGCAAAAGACTTTTATAAATCTTGATAGTGTACTAAATATAAGTGTCTGACATTTTATTAGGTTTGGGAAATATGTTATCACAAAATACAATAAGATATGTTGACATAATTGTGGCTATTTGGTCAAAAATATAATTCTAAATTCATAAAGAATTAAGTAACCTCCTCTAATTATAGTAAGTGTCTTAATGAACCATCAAGTAATCATCCATGGAAATGATCACTCTTGATAACTCATTTGCTGTTTTCAAACCCTAGATTAATCTAGTTGATTAAGTGGGTTCAAGTGGAATACATTTCCTCAGGTAACATAAAAGTGCAAATAAATTTTATTGCACTCAAAACTGAGCAGTGCAACTTCAATACAAATTAGTGTAGGATGATTTCCTTTATCCCACATACCAGTCATTCAAAAACATCATTACTCTTTCTTGAAGAGGAAAATCCACAACTCCAAAGAGCCAGATGATGGTATTAAAACTTTTGTTAAATGTGGGGATGGCAAGAGAGTCGAAGGAAAGATACTTATCCTGCACATGGTCAACTTGCATTTTATTCTGCAATACTATATATGGTCCCCTGAGCACAGGGAGAATCAATCTCTGAGCAGAGCCAGTATTAAACCCTGAGCAGTTCCAGTTTCATCTGGATCTACAAATGCATTCTCTATCTCTGTCTCTGTTTCTGTCTCTGTCTCTGTCTTTGTCTCTGTCTCTGTCTCTCTCTCTCTCTCACAGACACACACACTCACACACAATTTTGTTAAATTCACTTTTGTTAGAACAGTTTGGTGAATCTTCTTAAGGATATTGCTCACTCAGAGGTCTTGGGGAAAACAAACTCAGCATGCCCTTAAGGGCTAGGTGGGGAAGAGAAAGAGTGTAGATAAAGAAAAATACAAGACCTGAGGCCTTTATGGCTATTAGAGATCTAGAAGAAATGCTTTGGGGATAACTGCCCAGAGCTGAATTGGCCAATTGAAACCAAAGACAAGGGTTACAAAATGTGAAAATGAAATAGACTGATAATATAGAAGCATGGGGAGATTGCTGATGGAAAGAACAGTTAGGAGTTTACAGTTGCTTGTGTCTCTGATGATATATCAGTCATAGAGTACATGAGGTGATTTATAGTCTCTGCAGACCAATTGGTGATACAAAGGGAATGAATGCTGAGACAGCAATACCATGGAGTATCATAGCTAAACTCCCCACAATCATAAGCATATATATGTACATATATATATACACACATATATTCACACACAAAAGCACAAAAGAGAAACAGAACTTTCCATCATCACAGAGAAATCTCTACTATAGAGCCACAGATCAGGATTGCCCTTGAACCATGCCAGTCAAGAATCCACGTGTGATCTTCTAAAGTTATATGCTACGAATAATATTTTGTATTTGTGAAGGTTCAGAAACATTTTTCAAGGTTATATTATTATATATATTTTTATCTAATATAATGGATATAGTTTCTTTTCTAACACAACTGTACTTAATTACTAATCTCTTATCAGTGGCTGCATTTATGTTATAATAACTGTCACTGTCACTGTCATCCCATTGCTCATTGACTTGCTCAAGTGGGCACCAGTAACGTCTCCATTGTGAGACTCATTGTTACTGTTTTTTGGCATATCGAATACACCACGGGGAGCTTGCCAGGCTCTGCCGTGTGGGCGAGATACTCTCGGTAGCTTGCCTGGCTCTCCAAGAGGGGTGGAGGAATCGAAACTTGGTTAGCTGCGTGCAAAGCAAATGCCCTACCTGCTGTGCTATCTCTCCAGCCCTATGTTATAATGATATAGTTCATAAATGCACAGATACTGTTTGATCTAACAAGAATTATTGATGTTAGATATTAAAACTTGCCAAACCCTGAGCTACATCAGTTAAGTTTTGGAGATTTTTTTTAAAAATTTTTTGTTTCCTTATTGGTGGGTGGGTAAAATAATAGAAAAAAGGAGACAAGGGATCATGCCTCTTAAAAAACAGCAATTCTTGTTCTGTAACTTTTCAGTATTCATGATATTTCCAGGTAAAATAATTGGTTCCAGATCTGAACCCCGGAGCACATTTTCAAGAGCTGTTTCTTGATTCTGATATTGCAAGGAGTATTCCCATTAAAATTACCAGATTATCTATATAACATTTCCTTCTTTATCACTCTAGCCCTTGTAACTCTCATTGGTTAGTACTAAGTGAGAAAAAACAAAGCAGGAGCCTCCAATTGTAGCCCCTTACGATTTCAATGGGCGTTGGTGTTTATGACAAGAAGTAACATGCCTCAGGCATGCATGGAAAGCGGGTTCCAAACCTCCACAATTGTTCGATGAAAAATGTTAAGAGAACTTATGTGAAGGTGGCGAGGAATGTTGGCACCTGTGTATCTGAAATGATGGATTTTCCAAGTAGATGGATGACGATATTGTCTAGACAGATCCCTGAACTACAGCAGGCATAAGGGCAGCAAAAATAAACTGTGAGTGTTGGGAATTTCAGCCTTCCTTGTTACTTAACAAAAACTAGGAAACCCTGATGAATAACTATGTGAACAAGTTAATAAATATATGCATAATGAATGTAAGCATAATTAGATGAATGGGTAAAGGGAAAAGGAAATGTGTTTAGTCTTATAAGCTGGAGCAAAATTAGCTCATTACGAAAAATTAATTTATTTGGTCTTGTCAAAGTACATTTTCTATGAAATATATCATTCTAATTCTGTGCATGTGGAAGTGACCCTTATAGTCTCTAACTAAAGGACATATTGAAATGAATTTAGAGATTCTCCAAGAGTTACTCTAACATTTCCAAGGAGAGCAACCTATGAAACAGTAATGGAGGGGAAGCATCATCAATAGTCTATAAACCAATAAGATAAATCCTTCCTTGTTTACTCTAATTGTACATAACTCATATTCTCAAGGTCTTCCTTCTTGTATTTTGGCTGCTTATTCCAAATTTCCATCTATAATTTTCTCTGCTATATTATTATTATTATTATTATTATTATTATTATTATTATTATTATTACACTGGGCTGGAGTGATAGCACAGTGGTAGGGCATTGACCTTTCACGTGGCTGACCCATGTTCGATTCCTCCGCCTCTCTCGGAGAGCCCAGCAAGCTACCGAGAGTATTGCACTCGCATGGCAGAGCCTGGCAATCTCGCCCGTGCCGTATTGGATATGCCAAAAACAGTAGCAATAAGCGTCGCAATGAGAGACGTTACTGGTGCCTGCTCGAACAATCAATGAGCAACAGGATGACAGTGACAGTGACAGTGATTATTACACGAGGGCTTTGCAAACTACATTTCTCCCCTTTCTGTGTCTTATGGATCTTTCTGTATCTTATGGACTGGCACTCTACTAGGTGTTATCAATAGGAAACATTGTTAAGAGAAGGTGGGAGGAAAAGAGAAGCTTCTGATCCTGGCACAGGATGTATTGGCAGCTGTGAGCATTAGTCAGAACTTTGGTAGCAGTGAGTTATTATAGAATTTAAACACATATTTCATAGTTGAAGCTGATCACCTCAATGTATTCCTATTACAACCTTGTAATAGATAAGGCATTATGAACTTAGAAAGGTTGTTTTTTTGTTTTATTTCTTTTTTATTCATTCACTCACTCCCATCATTCTGCCATCCTACCTTGTGTCTATCATTTGGTCTATTTGAACAACAGTGATTTTTTTTTCCTCTGAAGAGAAAGTGGCAGTGACAAAGAACTTGAACTTTTACTAAAAGCAGTAATAAGAAATTAACAACATATGCAAAACTTATTTTCCATCCAAATATGTGAATATACAAGTGCAAAAGTAAATGGACTTCTTATATTTTATATATACATATTCTTTTAATAAACTGAGCTCTCTTGCACTAAAATTGAAACTTGAAGTAAGTAATCACACATTCATCACGGTAACATGAAAGAGCTTTCTGAAATCATATGCACTAAAATCCATGTACTTTACTCTGTTGGATATAACTTAACATTTTATGTTATGCGCAATTCTAACAAGCTCTTTTATCTCTTTGTTCAATTCATGGTAAACGGGTTTGGAACAACAATTTTTTATGGAAGTGTTAGAATGACTCATAAAAGCACAGTGACCCAAACTAAGATTAATACTTGACACCTTAACAATAGAGGTAAAGGAAATACAAAGAGAAGCTGGAACTACTAAAGAAGAGTGATGCTGAGTACAGCTTAGAGACATGCATTAACCATCTTCTGAGTGTCTCCAAAAGTGTAAGTTAATCTTTCTGGGAAGCCTAGTCATTTTTATGTTAATAAAGGTATACATGTTAGCATTTATGGAATGCAAAGTTGTATAGAAAAAAGTACATGGCAAATGTATTGCATATTGACTAGGAAAGGTTTATTAAGGGCTCTGAATATTAAATGAGATATTATCATTGCTATTGGTTCGTGACCAATTTCAATTTATATTGCTGTTCTTTACATAATTTTCAATATTGCTGTCTCATACTTTTATTTGTTGAGGTTTCACAATAAATTATTTGATTTTCTTACTTTTGGTACTATCACTGTCATCCCGTTGCTCATCAATTTGCTTGAGCAGGCACCAGCAGCTTCTCCATTGTGAAACTTGTTGTTACTGTTTTTGGCATATCAAATACACCATGGGTGGCTTGTCAGGCTCTGCCCTGCAGGCAAGATACTCTTGGTAGCTTGCCGGGCACTCCAAGAGGGACAGAGGAATCGAACCCGGGTTGACCGTGTGCAAGGTGAACCCCCTACCCGCTGTGCTATTGCTCCAGACCACATTTGGTAGTATGTTATCATAATGCTACTATAGATTATGCATTTTGTCAATATCTAGTAGCTAACATGATTTTTGCCACACTGGTAGTGGTCAAAGTTATCAGCTATCTTCAATATGGAGTTGTATTTTTCCAGGAATATTCATTTTCACTTAGAGTAAGTATAACTCTAAGAGAGTTCTGCATGTACTCCTGTTAAAAGAGATGGGGGCGAGCAGAACTGTCATCAGGTAGTTTCCAGGAACCATCCATTGGAATGCTGGATTACACATGTTCACCTTTTTTGCCTTCCTAGTCCATGTCAGGCCATTTAGTATACTCCATTTTGGAAAATGAATTTGGAAACAAATCCTTTTCAAATATGGCGAAGCTCTAGACAAGAATGTCTTTGGCACTGGGGGGGGGTAGTCCTTTGATCAGAGCCAGTTTTTTTTTTTTAATGAATCACTTACCTCTCAGTATATATGATAATAACAATGCCAAGTGCATTTTGTGGTTTGATTTGTAACCAATGTAGACTTTACTTAAAAACTAGACACTTAATACATAGCCTTTATTAAATTAAGATAAATCAACTTTATATAGTTGTAGAGATCATGTTTTATTTAAAATAATGTCAGCTACAAGGTGACAGAAATCTAACTCATGTAGCTTTGAACAATAATAAAATATTTTAGAGCACATAACAGGAAGGCTAACAGGATCTGATGATTTAATGACACAGTAGTATTACAATTTAGGATATTCTTTGCATAGTGCCACTTGGTTATCCTTTGGCAGTTATGATAGATTTAGAATGATTGCTAAAAGCCATCATAATTTTGTTCAAGATCAAAGATTTTAAAAGAAAGACTTCGGGGAAGTCAGATGTAGACTCTTACTCATTTGAATTGCATTTACTCCTTACACTCCTAGAATAAGACTAAGTCTGCTTTCTATTGAAATAAATAGCCGAGCTTATCAATTAGAGTCAGAATATTCAGAGCATAGTCAACAACTGCAACCAAGTGGACAAGGGAAAGCTGGTGGGATTTTGGGAAAGGATGAATGTCTGTAAAATTGAATGACAATCCCTATGTCATCCACTATTTTGATCATCCATGCTTTCTTTTCACAGAGATCTATAAAATTGCTCATCTCATCTCATTTGATCAGAAATCTATTGAATTTCATATTCAAGAGCTCAAGTATTAGATGGCTCTGCTAATATGGATGTCATTTATGAATTTGTAAACACATAAATTATATATTTATCTTCAAATAATAAAAATTATCAGTGTAAGACATTAATATAAAACTAATTTTTAAACTTTCTTTTACTAAAAACGAGCATCCATTTTTTAACATATTATGTTATGTTGGAGTGGAAAATTCTAAACTTTAACCTGGTTGTACAGCTTGCTTAAGAAAAAGTCCTCATTCCTGCTATTTTCCATTTCTTTATATGAGCTTAATACATAGCCAGGTGCTATACCGAGCTTTATGTTTCAAATTTCAGTTTAATTTAAAAATATTATTTGCATACGAACTGAAAATAGACTTGGGACAATGTGGCTTCAATATTATTACCAATAGCATAGTATTAATGAAAAATCACAAATGATTGTTTGAAATAGTTAAAATTTAGCACTTTGATGGTTGTTTTCATTTGTAATATTGTGTCCCTTGAAATATATAAATAATTGCAGTCATGTAAAACTTGATTATCTCAATTAAAAATAATAAAATAAATAATTTAATAGTTCTAAAAACATAATTCTCTTTGTGCAAATCATTTGTTCTATATTCACGTTATAAAATCATCTCATTTTTTATAAATTGCAGAGGATTTATGTTTAATAAAATCAATATAAAGAGGAATATTAGTTAGAAGCAAGTTTTAAACATATTTTTCTTACTGTTGCATGTGTCCATATTGTCTACAAAAGTGAACTTAAAAGTTCAGAAGCATATCACCCTCTAGTTTGATGTAGAAAGGAGATTCAATTAAATCTAAGTTGATTTTTATTTAAATATAATTTTGTTTGGAGTTATAACCCAGCACTGCTCAGTACTTATTCCTGAGTGGCTCTGCTCTCAGGGATCTCTCCTGGCAGTACTCAGGAGGTCATACAGGGTACCTGGGATTAAGCCTGGGTCAGCCTCTAAAAGGCAAACTGCATTATTTAGCCAGCCTCTAAAGACCTTTTTTAAAAATAAATATAACTTCAAGGCTACTTTTCTATAAAATTTTCACAATAATTGCTAATACCGGTTTCAAATCATTTGATCTACAAAGTTATACCTGGCAGGTCTATCTTATTTTTGTTCTTTTATTTCTTACTTTTGAGTATTTGGCAGGACTAATCATGTTGATTGATATGTGGTAAAAGAGACTGCTGTGAAAACTGCTTTTGAGCAATATGTTGCTGATGAAAATGGTGCAATTCAAGATTTTTAAATAAAGATGAAATAACTGTAGTACTTGGAGATGCATGGATTTCAGTAGGAATTGGACTAAGAATTCTATTTGTACTGAAATCAGTTAATAGTTAAGCTAAATTGCAAATGCCATTAGCATTTGCTGTCAAAAGAGAAAATAAAGCTTAAAATGCCCAGAAACTTTTCTTTACAGTTTATTGTTACCTTATATATCAATCTGAGAAAATTGTGGAAGTAGCAATCAATGGTTGCATGGTGAACTGTACATTTTTCTTACTTTTATACATATACTTTTCACTCTTCCGCTCAATTTTCTTGGTTAAATATAATACAGTAAGAGCAGATAATAAGAAGGCACACTTTTTCAATCTCATAGTTCCTGTTGCTTTTTATATTAATTATCTCTATTATAGAAAAATACAGTAAACATTATCTCTAAAATGGGAGCAGTTTGGTGCCAGAATTAAAAAACACTCTGCTAAAATGTATCTATTGGCAGATGAAATGCTTTGGATAACACAGGGTAAAGGGCATTAAATTTCAGAAAGAGTAGTATGTCTGGTTGGCCATATTTTGCTAGTACTAGAACTGGAAAAATGTAGCACTGTAGCACTGTGACCCAGTCATGATTTGCTCAAGCAGGCACCAGTAACATCTCCATTGTGAGACTTGTTGTTACTGTTTTTGGCATATAGAATATGCCACGGGTAGTTTGCCAGGCTCTACTGTGCGGGCGGGATACTCTCGGTAGCTTGTCGGGCTTTCCAAGAGGGATGAAGGAATAGAACCCAGGTCGGCTGCATGCAAGGCAAATGCCCTACCCGCTGTGCTATCACTTCAGTCCATATAACATGATAATATTGTAAAATTTTAAAAGAATGAAATACTGCTACATGCTATAACAAACATAACTCAAAACACAATAAATTTCAAATGAGAACACATATTGTATAACTTCATGCATACAAAACATATAGGAAAGGAAAATTTATAGAAAGGAAAAACAAAGAAGCTACTGCATGAATCTGGGTTAGAAACACAGCCAATGGTAAAAGGCATGAGTTTACTGTCAGAATGATAAAATGCTGAGAACTAATGTTGAAGATGGTGTCCCACTCAGTACAGGTGCAGAAAACCACTGAATTCTAACTTGAAATGTGTACCATTAATAATACATAAAACATATTAAATAAAGTGTTTTTAAATGTTTTGTTTAAATGTCTCCAGCCAGCTAGTGGGCATAAAGCAGTATTGGGTTTACTAACAAAAGAGTTTGTCCTGTTTACCAAATAAAAGAGTTTCTTCAGAGTTTGTACTCTGAACTAGAGTAGTTCTCAGCTTGTCCTCACACACTCAGTACTTCCATGAAGTGATTAAAACTATGTGTGTAGGGACTGGAGTGATAGCACAGTGGGTAGAGCATGTTTGCCTTGCATGAGGCTGACCCAGGTTCGATTCCCAGCATCTCATATGGTCCCTGAGCACTGTCAGGAGTTAATTCCTGAATGCATGAGCCAGGAGTAACCCCTGTGCATTCCCGGGTGTGACCCAAAGAGCCCCCCCCAAAAAAAACCAACATGTGTGTATATGTCCGTGCATACACACAAGTCTACTGAAAATAGCATGTGTGGTGAAATAATGCATAAAAAATACATAGTTCTCCCAGAAATCCTAATTGTGGTAAGAAATAATCTTGAGGATTCTAAAAGGTCTCAATAAGTATTGTAACACACTAGATATGGTGAAAATTATAAAGTGTCAGCACCTGAAAAAAAAATAAGTTCGCAATATATTTATTTATTGCATGGTGGATAAATTACAATTATAGTTTATTTCACAGAAGAATATCCTTATAGGAATCTCGAAATGGATTCATGGAACTAATTTGAAATAATGTACTGAACTCTATTTACTTTATTTAAATAGACTTTACTTAAATTTACTTTACTTAAATTTACTTTGCTATTAATTTTACTTAAATTTACTTAAATAATTTACTTAACACTACTCTCAGTGGTACTGTACCATATAAAAGAAATAAAAAGACTTTTGTATTTTTATTTTGTATTTGATTTTGTAGAGAAATTCTCTGTTTACTACTAAAATAATGGCCATCACAAACTTTCTGAATCTGTGTTACATAATTATTTCTACTTATCTGTGAATAAGGAATGAGGTCTATCTTTTGAATGATAATATCTATAGACAGAAAAATACTTCAAGTGAGGAAATTTTCTGCAGCTGCTACAAAACTGTCAAACAGTAACATTAATTACTACACATTGAAAAAAATGTTTTTATTGCTTAAGTATTTGAGTTTTCCATTATTTTGGTTTACGTTATAAATAAATTAGAAATTAGGTATAGTTCTTGTGTCTGTCAAACAGGTGGCACCAAATTCAAAACAATGTATGAGTAAGCCAGAGCGAATCAAAATGCAAAATGGCAAAAAATATGGGAAGGTATAGTGTAGTGAGTGAGGAGTAAAGTAAGTGATGCTCAAACTGAAAAGGCAATAAAGCAAACTAACAAATCCCACAGCAAACAGGAAAATAACCCCCAAACAACAAAATAATATGAGAAAAATATCCTTCTATGTGAAATATATTAAAAATATATACTTTGAAGAAAATTATTAATTTTAAGAAAACAGTTTGGGTTTATAATGGCAAATTCTGAGACTTCTTTAAACCTTATAAAAAAATATTCAAAACCTTCACTCAGAATACCAGGGAGAAGCGAACACAACAAAGAGGATTCAAAGAGAGAAATGAGATGGATTTAAAGTGATTTCCTGATGCAATGCACCACTGAAATATCTGCATCTGTTTTCACTGACATTTAAAGGCATGTACAAGATGTTTCCTCTACTGTCATTAATCACATTGATTATATGAAAACTGCTTTTTCACAAATGGATTTCTTTGAGAAGAATGACAGTTGACTAGATATAAACATATGCAATCTCTGCCTCATATATAACTTCAAGGAGAGTTGAGTAGCCATAAGTTAGGTTCAGGAGTGGAAACAGGGCTGGAATAATGAGGAGCTACAGTGTCTTTCTACATGTTACAAGTTGACATGCTAGATCAGTATTTTGGTAGTAAAATCATGGAATTTACACCATACATGGCACTAAGAGAAAAATGCTACCAAATTTAGCTAATTTAGTTCTATTTGAAGTTGTGTGGGATGATGAATGAAAAGGCAATGAGGAAAAAGAAAAAGGAAAAGTAATAGACCCCCAAATTAAACAAACACAAAATAGAGTTAAAAAACCTCACTTTCCCAAAATCTATACTCTCTGAAAGATGACAGAATATATACCAAGAAATGTCCAAGTCTGAATAAAAGTGATAAGTAATTTACTCGTTTTTAATTTATTTACTTGTCTCAAGAATGTATTTATCTTATTCCTATGATGTTATTATGAAAATTGCTATAACTATACAATCTGTACATAAAACTATGTTAGAGGTAATCATCAGCATACACCATAAAGAATAAAATTGATCACCTTCGTAAATAATATTATCAGTTAAGACTGAATCTAAGATCAACTTATAAACTTATAAAAGCTACCTAAGAACAATAATGTTGACGGACCCTCTGTTCCTTAAGACTATGATCCGAGAGCTCTAGTAACCCATTTTGGCACCCAGAGCGGTTTCTTACAGAAATGCATCTAAATTGTGAACTGAGGTAAAATATCAGAAATCCAAAACCACTTGGTCCCGCGAGCCCATAGAGTCTTCATTCTCAGCAATGAAAAGAAATTATTAAATGAAAAGAAATTATTAAATGATGCCTTTTCAGGAGGCCTGATTGTTGGGGGAAAATTCCAAACAATAATAGTGAGTTCTCTATTGAAATATTGAATGTATTCAAAGTATAGAGAGAATAAAGTGAAGATCATTAGCTACTTAGGTGGGGGGTGGGAGGGGGTATATTGGGGTTCTTGGTGGTGGAACGTGCGCTGGTGAAGGGATGGGGGGTTGATCATTATATGACTGAGACTTAAACCTGAAAGCTTTGTATTTTTTTCACGGTGATTCAATAAAATAAAAACTTAAAAAAAATAAAAAGTAATGGAACCCTTATTCCCTGTTGATGAGAATGTCATCTGGTTCAATCTCTGTGGGAAACAACAGTATGGAAACGTCTCAAGAAATTAAAAATAGAACTCTATTTGACCTAAAAAAAAGAACAATAATGTTATTATAATTTTGTCATTCATTATGCCAAAGTCTTATAATAAGATTATTAGGAGAGAAATTAATATATTTTATATTTTTGTTTTTCTAATAAAATATCAAATTTCCTTCATACAACTTTCAGAAACCAATTTTTTTTTTAAAAAATTGGGGTAAAGAAGATGGTATATCAGGTAGTGCGCCAGCCCTGATTGCTCCCCAGTATCCTATATGGGCGCCCTGAGCACTGCAAGAAATGATTCCTGAGTGCAGAGCCAGGAGTAAACCTTGAGCATCGCCAGGTTTGCCCGCTACCCTAAAAAAAACCAAAAACATAACTTCCAATAATAAATTAAATGGTTATTAGACTATAACTTTCAAAAAATCAAATTTAGAGAGTAAAAGAAAATTGGCACAAGCTGACAGTGACAAGTCTGAATCCATAAATTCACTAATTTTCACCTGAAGGTTAATAAACTTACATATAAAGAGTAAAGTTCCTTGCTCTCAGAATAAATTAAAGTGTGGTCAAGGAGGCCTCTTGGAGAGCCCAGCAAGCTATCAAGAGTATCCGGCCCGCATGGCAGAGCCTGGCAAGGTATCTGTGGCGTACTTGATATGCCAAAAACAGTAACAAGATGGCCCTCATTCCCCTGATCCTGAAAGAGCCCCCAGTATGTCATCAGGCTACTCTAGCACATGACAGAGACTAATGGAAACATTATTGAAGCCCACTCGAGAAAATAGATGAACAACGGGGTGATAGTGATATTTTTGTTAATAAAATATAAAAATAACCTTATATAAAATTAATTTAAATGTTAAATTTCTTAAAGATATTTTAATCACAAAGTAATAATGTGGGATCCAGAGATTCTATAGTACTAGCAACTATTTTATGAAAGTTATATACAAAGAGCTATCCCTACATAGATACATAATTTGTTTTCCATGAATTTAAGATACAGCTTTATTATATATTTGTTAATAAAATATACTATAAAAAGTGATCACCAAATAGTCTTCTATATTATGCAACAACTGATAACTATAATTTTCTTGTTAACTTAGTTTTCAGGTTAAAAATATCAAGTGTAAGATACTTTACCTTTTTGAAAAAAGAAAAACAATGACAACCTGGTAAATTTAAGGATTGTTTCTAGTGTGATTGTGAGTGAATAAATTAATCATGCATTATAACAAAAATAAAGAGAAGATAATTGGCCTCGAGAGACCTGAATGCAAATTAACTGAGCAATTTCATATTCAATTTCAATGTAGTGTTATGATTTTCACTTTAACAGATGAGAAATAGTGGGGGTGTACAATCCGTAAGACTAGTCTTTCTGTTCTCACACAAAAATACAACAGCAATCTGAGTACTAAACTGGAGTGGTACATAAGTCTTTAATATTTCAATTCTTCTGTGTTTGCTGCTTTGTATTACATACCAAATGGAATCATTTAATTATTTACCAGCTATATAAATGTGTGTGAGAACTTATATCTTACCAACACCTGCTCCTATTATATATTATGTAGACTCACTACCAAATGTGAGGGGAATAAATAGGATCTTAATGGACTTTATTTTTTAATTACTTCTAATACTTTTATGCTACTGCAACTATGCATAAAATGCAATAAAATATAGTAAGCATTCTATATTTTATTTCCTATAATAAACACTTTGTCAAATAGTTTAGATGACAGTTATATGCTTAGCATTGTGATTCAAGAGAATAATAATGAAATGGAAGCATTTTAACAAGTGCTTACTTTGTTAGAAATATGCTATACTGATTCAATATATAAATGGAATTGGTAACTTCCTAGTGATTTCTGACAACTATATAGAATATACACTATCAGAA
The DNA here is from genome assembly GCF_027595985.1 of Sorex araneus. NCBI lineage: Eukaryota > Metazoa > Chordata > Mammalia > Eulipotyphla > Soricidae > Sorex > Sorex araneus. Next base: position 278,055,753 of record NC_073302.1, on the reverse strand, counting down.
TTACTGACTTTTTTAAGATTAATGAGTAATCCATCCAGAGCACTTGGATCAAATGTGCCATTGGCTCTTCTATTGCATATTGTAATTTTTGGGGTGGTGAATCATGTTTTTTTCTGGGATTTGGAGTAACACAAAAACGTGCTTAGGGATTACTCCTGACCGTGTACTCAGGCATCACCCCTGGCAATGCTCAGGGGACTTTTGAAATACCTGAACACAAGCTGGCCATGAGTATTACACACACCTTCACCCAGAAACTATTCTTTAGCATGATAAATCACTTTCATATGATCCTGAGCAGCCCTGTGAAAGAGACCTAACCTTGACATCAATTTCCATAAAAGATAACACATAGATATATGTGTGTGTTTGTGTATATATATGTATACATATCATACATACATATCATATCTATATATACATAAAATATTAAACATAAATATGCTGAGCACACATATATATGCATTGAATTTGACTTATGTATTCAACACACACACATATATATATATATATATGTATAAATATGTATTATACCTATGGCACCAAATAAATCTTGGTAGATAGCTCATTTCCAGTAAATGTTAGAAAGTGAGCATAGAAGAGTCCTGTATGTCACTCTGCTTTCAGTTTTATCTCTGTGGATTGCAGTAATACTGATTTTTCATACTTAGATTAATATTAATAGAAGTTTATGCCAGACAATCTACTAATCAAGACACTTCTTTAATGTGATTTTTTCTTTTTACTGTGACTTCCAAAATTTAAAAAAAGAATAAAATATATTGGAAGCAATTGAAATTAATTAAAAATAATAATGCAAGTAATATCCAGGTGTTTTCATAATGGTCTTCCTTTGAATTTGGTTTTCCTCTATATTAACGTGATTTTTAATATAAATTTGCTCCTTATTTTCTTAATTTAATATACTTTAATAAATACCATTAAGTAAAAAACAAATACCACTTAACAAAAAAATCTAGTTTAAAATCTTTTATGTAATATGCATATTCATTGCTAAAAACATATATGACTGTCATTGTCACTGTCATCCGTTGCTCATCGATTTGCTTGAGTGGGCAGCAGTAATGTCTCCATTGTGAAACTTGTTACTATTTTTGACATATTGAATATGCCACAGGTAGTTTGCCAGGCTCTGCAGTGCGGGCGAGATACTCTTGGTAGCTTGCTGGGCTCTCCGAGAGGGGAAAACGCTCTGAATGAAACCCTATCAAATCAATCCGTGGTTGCACAGCAAATGGGGATGGAGGACAACTGGTGGAGGGAAGTGGACACTGTTGAAGTGACCGGTGTTGAAACCATATATGCCTGAAACCCAATCATGGATGTGTACCTTCACGGTGATTAAATATGAATAAATAAATAAATAAATGAGAAACAAAAAATATGCATATTCATTAACCATTGTCATGTGACATACACTCAAATGTGTTATTTTAAAAGTATTTCCCCCTTCTTATTTTTAATATAATGACTAGGATTAAAATGATTGCATCAGAGGTGTTAGTAAAGGAGTTAAGGATCTTGAACAGAAGAGATTTTGATTTGATTTCTAGTACCAAAAACTCACTTCCAGATGTGATCTCTGAGCACGGTCCCAGAAGTAAATCCTGAACACTGCCACATGTGGCCCATTCCTTGAAATCCCCACCCCCCAAAAAAAATATGATTAACCTGCACTCATTTGTAAATAAGAAATTTAGGATCAGGGTTTCTTTAACACCAAAGTTTACCTACTGAGATTTGTTCAGTTCATCATAGACTGGAGTACAGCAAGGAAGGCGCTTGCTTTCCACGCAACTGGCTTGGGTTCGATCTTTAGCATGCTGGCATGCCATAGGGAGTGTGGCACTCCCAGTCCTTCCGAGTTATCTCTGAGCACAGATCCAGGAATAAACTGTGAGCACTGTTGGTATGGCCCCCAAACAAAACAAATACAAAGTTATGCAGCATAGTAACACATTTCTGAGTTTTTCAGGTGGGGATAAATGAGCGAGCATGCTCTGTCTACCACAATCTTCTTGTCTGATTTCTGATCAGACCATTCAATATGTGTAGTATAATATGTAAATTAGTAGAAGAAATATATAGTGCATGATCCATTTTTCCAGTTCAACGTATTACATGATTCATGTTTTTTTCTATGTGGACCAATTGAAGCTAATTGGTTGCATTTTTTTAGTCTTGGAGTGGTGGCAGTGGAGGGCACATTTTCTGTCTCTTTTATACTCAGATCCAAATGAAAATCATTATTTCTATTCATTTTCAGAGACTTCAGTATTATTCACAAAGGTCAAATAAATAGAGTCTACAAGGGTAATTTATAATTTTGGTCATACAAAATTTGGGAGTTACCCCAAAGTGCTCAGAAGTCAAGTGTAATCATTCCAGAATATTCTTTGCCAGCTGGGTCTGGCAGTTTATTCCCAGGAACCTCAGTGGTGATGCCCAGATCATGTAGCTGCAGGGCTGCTAGACCCACACTCCGCCCAGCGCTACTGGGGGAAAGAGTAAAAGATCTTGGGGCTGGGGCGATAGCACAGCGGGTAGGGTGCTTGCCTCACACACAGCTGACCGGAGTTCGATTCCCAGCATTCCATATGGTTCCCTGGGCACCACCAGGAGTAATTCCTGAGTGCATGAGCCAGGAGTAACCCCTGTGCATTGCTGTGTGTGACCCAAAAGCAAAAAAAAAAAAAAAAAAAAAAAAAGTAAAGGATCTTGCACAGCAACACAAATACTGCTAACTGTGCTGACTTCCCATCCCAGCCACATATACCTCTAAGATGAATATTTGTTATAGTGTATGCAAGATAGCAGGGTTGCTTCTGCTTTAAATAAACTAAACGATTCCTCGTTAATACAGACTTTCTGTTGAACCAGTACACATAATTGAGACCCGAGTAGTGTGTCTATAAAAGCTCTCTGGATTTACTTGATGATATCTGCTTTTATCTGCAATCTATTTAAGAATCTTTTTAAGGATCTTGGATTGAGTGTACTAATTATAACTCTGAGCTTTATCTAAGTTCAGAAGTTCATTTTCCTTGTCTATAATGGTGGAGGATCTAATGGTTCTCACAGGAACACATGAAAAAAAAAATCATGAATTGTTATGCCTGTCAAATAAAAAAATTTCTTCTTTTCTATTTCTTTATAAAAAGTCAAAATTTCTGACTCTCATTATTAGCTGTGGAATTTGAAGCAAGCAATTTCACCTTCTGCGTTGCTCTTCTTCACAGTCCATAAAAAATATGTGTGACATTTACAGGTCATTTTCTTGGTGCATTTGAGAATAAAATTATTATTATATAAATGCTTAAATAATATGAATGATAAATATAAATTTAAATTATTTAGAAAGGCCCTGTTTCTTTTTCTTTATACTGGCCTCCATATAGCAGTTATAAACAAAGGAGAATTTAATAAGGACATGTTGCTAGTTCTTTTTTTTTGGGGGGGGGTCACACCTGGCGATGCACAGGGGTTACTCCTGGCTCTGCACTCAGGAATCACTCCTGGCGGTGCTCAGGGGACCATATGGGATGCTGGGAATTGAACCAGGGTTGGCCGAGTGCAAGGCAAACACCCTACCCGCTGTGCTATTGCTCCAGCCCCGCTAGTTTTGATATTTATACTTAGACATAATATTTCTAGATAAAATTTGTTCATTAAATTCAGAGAATGTAACAATTCAGTAGTTGATACTCACTTTCACTTAAACTTTACCATGGATCAACTTACTATTAGAATTTATTAGCATATTTCTGAGCCCCATGCCATAGCCTATAATGTAATAAACGGAACTCCTAACTCGCCCCCAAATTCTTAATAAATTCCTAGGTGATGTTTATCCTAATATTCAAACGTCAGCATGCTAAAAATGCCATTGATAGCAAGGTTTTCATATTGTACTGTTAATCATAATCACCAAACTTTTCCCCCAAAGAATCATTTAGTTAACTCAAGATATGTGTCTTTAGATATTTTATAGAAAGAAAAGGGTTTATGTTCAGAGAGCTGTAACTTAACCTATTGTCTCTCTTAACACTTTCATCATTCAATAGGAAATATCTATAGTAAAACTACTTATATATGTTATTCTAATTCAATATGAGATACTGCAAACGAATCTATGGAATGGAGTTCAGTGACAAAAGAGCTATGTATTCTCCTTCTTGCCTGTAATTGATTCATTTAAATTAACATTTATTGTACATATGATTGTCTAGTAAAAATATAAACTTTAGCTGCATCTTGCTATTCACAAGTGACCTATAAATTCCCATAAATACAAATATAAAATGGGTAAATTAAGAGAAATCTAGAAAACAACTAAATATCCACAGTATATAATAAATGACATATTACACATTAGGTATAGAATATGCTCATATAGCTATCACCACTCATTAAATATGCTCAAGATAAGTTTGTAAATAAATTTTTAATTTATTTAAAATTTTTATCAATTGAGCGGTTGATAGCAATTATATGTTAAAAACCAATACTGTTTTTGTGTTTAATTCTATAAACACATACTTTTAAATCTCACTGCTTGCGATATAAAAAGATTCTTAAATTATCTCTTTTCTTTTGGTGGTGTGAGGTTATTCCCAAGTCATTCTAAGAGGGCCTTGGAGCTGCTCCTGATGCTATTTCATCATCATCACACAAAGGCTCAATAGGCCAGCAGGCTACAATCGACGGTAATGCTGGTCACGGGGCTGAACTGGCATCTAAATTTTATTTGTAATCATTTTATTATCATACATCCTTATACATCCACGGGAGGAAAATAGCTTGCTCTTAGCAGTAGAATAGTAAAGGATTCCAAGTGTATTGAATTGATATTTGTAAAGTCAGTCAAATACAGGTGTCTAAGAACAGAAAATTAAATTAATGGTTAAGGTAAAAACTATGTATAGCGTACATTGCTATTTTTCCTCTATCTTAAAAATATGTTTAAGAAATATCTCAATAAAATATTTAAGAAATATCTTAATAAAATGATAAAATAAATACGTTTGTAGACTTTATTTGCAGAAATAGAAGAATAGCTAAGCACTTATTCAAAGAATGCCAGTGCTGGTGTGCTTAATTCAAAGTTAGGAAAGTTATTACAGTGGGAAATGTTTTTTGTCAAGCTTCTATTATAACCCTTCTTCCTCTCATGACATAATTATATTGTTATCCAGATACTATTTCTCTTTAAAATCATAAACTACTCAAACATTTAAAATTTAAAAAAATGTATATACTACATAATTTGTGTTCCATTGCAAAGAGAGCTGTTGTTAAGTGCAGAAACCAGGACCAGTGAAGGCACTTTACCCAGAGAATTCATCTCACACTCTCTCTGAGATTCTATTAACAACTGAACTGGCTCTAAATGATGTGAAATTTTCTTGAGGCAAAGCTATGAAGGGTGTGAGAAGGTTAGGAGCATGGCGTTGAGTGTTGGTGGTCAGGTTTGCAGTGTGTTAAACGAGAATTTCTAGGATGTTGTAAGCTGGAAACAAAATGATCACATATGAAGACAAAGAGTTGTTTATAAACTAAAGTCTATTTTAGCTACATTTTTGGTTTTATAATAATAGGCAGTTTGTTAGCTAGTGAAAACATTTTAAAAAGCCATTGTTTTAATCAAGACCATAATAAATGTTATGCTTACATTTAAAATATTTTAATTTACATTGGTCCAATATTAAATTTAAAAATACATATTAATATTTTCTCACACAATGTAGAGTACTTGAAATTTCCATGATATTTAAATTATGAATAATTAGGCTTATATGCATTCTGGAATTTTGCCACATTATATTTCACTGAACAAATAAATTAATGATACAACTCTGATTTTCTGCTAAGTCACCTAAACCTAGCTTGTTGAGAAATTCTAATATATTCTTCACATTAATTTTGACAAGCACCTGCTATGGTCCTTTGTTGAATGCATTAAAATCTTAATCTATGTCAATATAAATGACTTTATCTTTATCACTAGTAACTTATTGATTTATAGTTCCAATTATGATTAAAATATAAAAACAAGAGAAGAAAAATGATATTGAATAGGACTAAAAAAGGAAAAGAAAAAACTGTGAAATGACTTTTCGGGGAGGCAAAATTTGTAGTATTTGGCTCTTCGTTCAAAGAAGATCGCTACTGGGACTGGGGAAATTCCTCAGAGAGTCTAAGGAAAGAGCACAATTTTACCTAAGCTTTCCTAGAAGGAATTCAGTTCCCAGCACTGAAAGTTGCCCTGGGGACCCGCAGTGAGGCCTTCTGAGCTTTGCTGGGTCTGAGTAGAACCACATCAACCCTATCTCAGCAAGGCATCACTTGCTCCTTACAGCCGCCAGGTAGGTCATTGCCAGGAGTATCCCAGACCCCCTAACTCTCAGAGACCTGCTTAGTAGTTCCCTGCAGCAGGTAGAATTAATAAATAAGCTATGGCATAAAAGCCTATAGCATGAATATCCTAAAAACTATAGTGAAAGACTATTGCAGTATCAATAGTAAAAGACTAATATGGTAAAATTAATTTATATAAGTATCATGATTTACATATTTACATGTTTACAAGGAAAATTCATCATTTTATTCTAAGAAATACTCTGTAATGTTAAATATTATACCATATTTTAAATAATATTAAAAAGATAGGGGCTGGAGCAATAGCATAGCGGGTAGGACATTTGCCTTGCACGTGGCCGACCCAGGTTCGATTCCCAGCATCCAATATGGTCTCCCAGCACTGCCAGGAGTAATTCCTGAGTGCATGAGCCAGGAGTAACCCCTGTGCATCTCCGGGTGTGACTCCCCCAAAATATTAAAAGGATAAGCTTAGATACCTTGAATATATATATATATATATGTGTGTGTATATATATGTGTGTATACATACAACACACACACACACACACACACACACACACACACACACACACACACACATATATATATATATATATATATATCTGTGCTTCCAAATGGAGGTGGGTTTGCAATTTACATTAATCATTTTCTCTTGAAAAGTTGGCATTTCCCAGGGCTGGAGCGATAGCACAGTGGGTAGGGCATTTGCCTTGCACACGGCCGACCTGGGTTCGATCCCCAGCATCCCATATGGTCCCCTGAGCACCACCAGGAGTAATTCCTGAGTGCAGAGCCAGGAGTAACCCTTGTGCATCGCTGGGTGTGACCCAAAAAGCAAAAAAAAAAAGAAAAGAAAAGATGGCATTTCCGTTCAAAATTGATGAGTATATTTTACATGAAAACCATAATGGTTTTGACTTAGGATTTGCATTTGACTTATGAGCAGCTTATTATAGAGTCATTGTCACTTTCACATAAAAGTAAGGCAGCAATGTGTCTATAATACTACCACCTCTTAAGTAAGTGGCTTTACTGTAAACAAGTACCAATTTGATGTTTCATAGCTGCTTCCTGTCACTATGTTAAACTAAAGTTTACCTTTTTGCTAGAGTAATTATTTGTTTTTTTGTAATGACTTTGTAGGTGACTTGACTATTTAATTAATCTATTTTTTTAGCAGGTTGTCCTATATGTGCTTCCTAGGAGTTCCAGGTAGCCTTCTCAGTGATTCTAGGTTACCCTAGACATTGAATAAATCCAAGGCCCAAAGGGTGCAATGTTGATTAGGCCTTATGGGTTGTAGATTCCCTAGACTACCCTAGCAATACTAGGAGATACTACATTGCACCCAGGATAATTAGGGCAGCATATGGATTCAGGTACTGAACTAGGGTTGGTTGCATATAAAGTCTGGTCTTAATCCCTGTATAATCTCCAGGGTTCTATAATACTGTAACACCGTAACACTGTTGTCCTGTTGTTCATCGATTTGCTTGAGCGGGCACCAGTAATGTCTCCATTGTGAGACTTGTTGTTACTCTTTTTAGCATATTGAATACACCACGGGTAGCTTGCCAGGGTCTGGCGTGTGGGCAGAATACTCTCGGTAGCTACTCTTGTCTGCCGGAGGAATCGAACCCAGGTTGGTGTCATGCAAGGCAAATGCCCTACCTGCTGTGCTATCGCCCCAGCCCCAGGGTTCTACATCTTTAATGGATATATAATCAATAAAAGTCTGTTACCAAATATTACCATGTGTTCCTTAAATAATTTGGTAAAATTTTAAATGTATATTAAATAGTAGCTTTACTTATTGGTGAGACAGAACCTGTGGTAATACTAAGGTAATACTCCCCCACCTCCACCTCTGCTTTATAATCAGCTGTATTGTATGGTAAAAGCAATTAAACCTGAAACGTTTCTGATTATATGTAATATTACAATATGTTGTGTAACTTTGGAAAAGTTTAATTTCTCCATGGCTTAATTCTTAAAAACAAAAACAAAAACAAAAAAACGACATGGGTTGTAGGTATTATGAGAAGATAAATTGATATTATGGAAAAAAATGAACCTGATTTCCAATGGACGCTCAGTATTGGAAATCAATAGGGAAATGTTCTTTTACCTTACTTTTCTGGGTTCTTTTTAAGCTAACTGAAATTAACACACATTAGTAGTGGAAAACTAAATTTTATTGCATATAAAATTCAGTAAATTAAATGTAGAACGAATATATATATACACATATATGCAAACCATTTATAAAATATAAGCAACTGGCACTTCAAGAAAGGAGAAAAAATCACATAAAAAGAGCTACAGAATTAGATTAGGATATTTTGAGTAGTGGTTACCTTTTTGACTTGTGAATTGCTTATGAATTTGACCTATAAATTCCATGAATGGTTCCAGATTTTCATGTTTGTAGGTAGGTAAAGGACTAGTTTAAGTTCTTAATGCACCTGATAAACCTTGAATGATTTTTGTTTAAAATATTCTGTAAATACAAGTGGCACATTTTAAGGGGTAATGGGGGGGGTCTAACTTTCAGTCTCTGTCTTTGAAATATCTCTCTTTAAAAATTCATGAGGATTGTCTGTAGAAATATCACAAAGTGTAGAGTTCATGCCTTGCCTATACTGCAACTCCCTCCTCCCCTTTGCCCCCCCAACCTCAACACCACCTGGTGTAGCCCAGCACTGCTGGGCTAGAGCAATATCATGTCACTGGGTAAAAAATATCAGTTTAGTGACCAAAGAGCCACAGTTCACTCTGCAACACGGAGTTAACACCCTGTGAAAATGATCCAGAAATTCAAACCTCCAGGATTTAGATTTGTGATAATGGTTCTCTTAATCTAGAGAAACATTTATTTCTCATCCAGGGTTATATGGTGGCATCCTGTCAGCCTGAAGGAAATTCCCAGGGATCAGAGAAAAAAATGGGTAAACGTGAGACTATGCCATTATACTTGAGAGGGTACTAATGAGGACAGGAGGACCACAAAAGGAAATAGGGTCAGAAAAGAGCCACACTTGTAATAATGCTGAGAAATGTTGATCTAGAGAATAGGTCCATCTAGTTAAATTGTGTTTCTTTCTGGTGACAGTAGTGTATTTGGCTTGGAACTTTAATAAAAGCAGTAAGATATTTAATTAAAGCATTTCTGTGAATACAAGCAAACAAATGAAAAATGATAATTGGAGAATGGGTAAATCATCATTCCATTTTTAAATTTCTTAATTCGTTCAGTTGTGAAGATTTCTAAGCATTCATGAACCTTGAAGCATTATCAGATGGAGGCAGTCACTTTTATACATTGTGTATAAAATGTATTTCTTGGATTACCTGAGTTTTTATACAGTAAAAAGAATGAGATACTCGTAAGTTTTCATGTTTATTCCTGAATTATATCCATACATATATGCACTATACATATATACAACATTAAACAATGGAGAGTTGTTATTAGATTTAATTTTATATATTAAACTCTCACTTGTTTGTTGCTTTATAAAAAATAATGGTCATAAAAATAAAGATGAGAGAGAAGTTGGAAACATTAGTTTGGGAAGTGAGAATTTGATGATTTATGATCATTTTTTGGTGGAAACTAGAATCCAGAATCAAGGCTATTTTATAGTCATAAAAGTATTTAAGAATAATTCTGAGAATTATAATCAGGATGTGCAAAAGTGTATTATCATACCTTTCCCACCGTAGTCTCTAATCTCTACCAAAGACAATCAAGGTAAAACTAATTTGTTTGTAAATTAAGTCTAGTTTCAATAAACTAGGTCTGTTATTTGCATAGTGAAAAAGAATAGCAATTAGCCATGTAAGATCTTTCAAACCAACTTTGCAGAAACTTTTTATAAGAACATTGAGATTGAAAGTTTAATAGCCTTTTGAGACTAAGAAGCCAGAACAAGGTCTTACCTCAGACCTTGAGTACAATAAAATTGGGTTAATTCCTCTCATTTTTACAAATTTTTATTTTTATTTTTTTGACCATAAACATCTTAATTCAGTTCTAACACCCATCTCATAGTTCAGGAAAACACCCATGGCGGTATTCACAGTCACATTTTTACTACTATCGAGAACTGTCAACTTGACCTTCTTTGTATTCCTTCTGCTCCCACTTCTTTCCCCTCTGGTAATGGCCAGTCCTACATTATAGTCCATTAGTTGTTTCTGTTGTTTTAAGTCAGTATGTTTCTTTGTTCCTTTATGTTCTGCTTAGGAATGAACCTACCTTTTGTATGTATTTTGCAATCCTGAAATTTGTCTATTACAATCTCATCAGTGCCACTTATATTATTGGATAAGAAGAAAGATTTTATCTTTTTTCCTCTGTGAATTATTTTTACCACAACGTTTTTTGTCTAGTAATCCATCTTTATACATTATTTCATGCCTTGGTTATAATAAATGGAGTTGTACTATATGTGAAGGGAGACAAAGATTTTCAATTCAGTGTTTCACAGTATTTTGTAATAAATAAAAGGAATTTCTGCATCATAAGATAATTATAATTTAATTTATTTATTGCCTAAGAAATATCCTTTTTTTTTTTTTGAAACATAATGGCTGTCCCAATTTACATTCCCATCAATAGTTTCTTCTCTTACGTGGTGCTATTTTCAGTCTTTCTGATAAAGGCCAGACTGACAAGCATATATGGATGTCCCAGTGTTTTTCTGAATTTGTATTTCCATAGTCACTAGCAGTGTTGATCATTTTTTTTTATATGCCTATTGGACACCTGGATGAGTTCTTTGGAGAAATATTCATGTAGATCATGCTTTGTATGGACTGTTTTTGTTATTGTTGCTGATTTATGTGAGTATATGTAGCACTGTCATCCTGTTGTTCATCGATTTGCTTGAGCGGTCACCAGTAACGCCTCCATTATGAGACTTGTTAGTGATTTTGGCATATCAAATACACCATGGATAGCTTGCCAGGCTCTGCCATGCGGAAAGGATACTCTCAGTAGCTTGCCAGGCTCTCCAAGAAGGACAGAGGAATCGAATCCAGGTTGGCTGCGTGCAAGGCAAACGCCCTACCCACTGTGCTATCACTACAGTCCAAGTATATGTAGTATATATAAACCTATTATCATATGTATGATGTAAGAGATATTTTATCTATTGGCAGGTTACCTTTCCTTTTAGGTGGTGATTTATTTTTCTGCACATGAGTGTCTTATCATGCTCTAGTGCCATTTTTTATTCTTCATTTTCTTTTCCTTCCTTTTGAGTTAAATATCGAAAGACATCTATGAGGTCAATGTCAAGGGAGAAAATAATCTGTTTTATTCCATGTATTTTATTGTTTCCAGACTCATATCTGAAATATTTTAAATAGCTATATTCTCTGGAAAAATACCAAGGGGAATTGGAAAGGAATTTAATTTGATTTGTATATTGCTTCAGGAAAAGTGTTCATTTTAAAACTGTCATTCTTATAATCGCTGAACAGAGAATATCTCTCCATTTCTTAGTGTCTTCTTGTATTTATTTTATTTTATTTTTTTTCTTTATTGAATCACCATGTGGAAAGTTACAAAGTTCTCAGGCTTATGTCTCAGTTACACAATATTCAAACATCCATCCCTTCACCAGTGCCCATATTCCACCACCAAAAACCCCAGTATACCTCCCACCCCTGCCCCCCTAATCCCCAACTGCATAACTGATGAATTTCACTTCATTTCTCTTTACCTTGATTACATTCCATATTTCAACACAAAACTCACTATTGTTGTTGGAGTTTCCCTCTAAGAAAGACAGCCCTACTACCAAGGAAGCATTTGATAATTAGTTTTCCATTGCTGAGAATGAGGAGATATGTAGCCCCACTGCTCCAAGTACATAACTCTTTTTTTTTCCCTTTTTCTTTTTACTTTTTTTTTCCCCTCATCCCTCTTCCCGCGCCTTATAGTATGGTGGACACCACACCACTTTTCTCCCCGAAAATGGGGAATAACCGGGAAAGAGGAATATTTCCGCTTCTCGGCCAGCGTGGGGCTGTTGCTTAGTACACGGTCTAGAGAAATGGCTGCTACTTTGATTGCCTTCAATATTTCAACAAAAAACTCACTGTTATTATTTGTTGTTTCCCCCACAAGTCAGACCTGCTAAAAAAGAACCATTTCACATTGCTGACAATTAAGAGCTGCGTCCACGCGGTTTTGGATTTCTGTATAAAGTCCAGGGAAAATTCTGCCAGAAATTGCATAGCCCATCTCACAGTCCCAGTGCATTGCTGTAGGAACCTGCACTGGATGCCAAAATGTTTTAGAAGGCTTCTGGAATCAGAGTCTTTAGGCGCAGAGAGTCCGTTTCACTCTCAGCAGCTCTGGATTTATCTGGGCCTAGGGCATGACGGTTACACCCACTTCCCATGAATCCGTTGGAGCCCCAAGTGTGAAAACTGTATACCTCTGGGTTAGGAGTCTTAGAAGATGTCTCCTGCCATGTGAATGTTGCTGCCGCCGCCATTTTCGGTGCAGAAAGACAGGGTGGAGAGGAAAGATCCATCCACGGGCAGCACAGAGTTGTAGCCCAGCTCACAGTCCCAGTGCATTGCCTTAAGAAGCTGTGTTGGATGCCCAAATGTGTTAGGTCTCTGGAATCAAAGTCTTTAGGCGCAGAGAGTCTCTTCTTGTATTGATTTTAATGAGACTTATACTCAGTGTGTAAATACTCTGTATTATTTATTAGGTTTGCCTCCTTTTTTTGTCCTTATTGCGTATTTTAGTGGGTTGTATGTAAAATCCTTTTCTTAATTTTTTAACATGTCATTTTCATTGTATAAACAGAAATACAAATATTTTGTACATTGATATTATGTCCTTATATAACAAGTTATGCAGTTTACTAGGTAGTTTTTGATGTCTTGGACATATGTTATTCTCATAAGAAATTCAGCAGGTATTTTATTTTGAGATCATCAAAACTTTGAGATCATCAGCTCTGAACAATATCAGAAGTAATACTTTAGATAACTGATTACATTTTTCTCTAAAAGAATTAGGACCGTCTGTGGAGTTATTAAGTAATTTTGACATACTCTTAGTATTAATAAGTTAATCAATTGACTGAGCTTTTTTATATATGGTACAATATGTATTCTGCTATGAAAGTTATTTAATACTCAAAATAAAATTTTTTGGTTTAAATTGCTATTGCTAAATATCTGCCATTTTTAAGTTCTAAATACATTTATTTATTAGTAAGATGCCATTGTAGCTAAATAACAGTTTATAATTTTTAGAAAATGTGTAATAATTGCATGCTAAGCCCCCGCCAAAAAAATTCCAGGCTAGAATTCTGGCAACTTTGTTTGAATCCCTAGCACCATATATAATTCTGTGTATTACAAGGGGTCATTCCTGAGTATAAAATAAGAAATAGGTCTTGAGCACTTGTATCCATGTCCCCAAACCTCTGGCCCTCATGTATCACTGTCACACCGTTGCTCATCGATTTGTTCGAGCGGGCACCAGTAACGTCTCTCATTGAGAGACTTATTGTTATTGTTTTTGGCATATCCAATATGCACGGGTAGCTTGCCAGGCTCTGCTGCACAGGCTCCATACTCTCGGTAGCTTGCCGGGCTCTCCGAGAGGGGCAGAGGAATCGAACACGGTTCAGCCATGTGAAAGGCGAAAGCCCAACTGCTGTGCTATCGCTCCAGCCTCCATGTATAAATTTCATATTTACAATTTTCAGTAATGAATAGCTGACATAGAGCTATTAATATGCTACAACTAATGTTTAGATACAATTGGTGGTTTCAAATATAGCAAATAGTATTTCACTTTTTACCAAATTGTCATTTGTTAAACTGTTATTAATATGTTTTCAAAGCATGCAACTTCATATATGCTCATAGTTTTAAAATATATGACATTATCTACTCTTATTTATAGACTCATGGATTTAAATCCTTATACAAGGATGAAATTTTCTTTTCATGATGATCTAAGACCCATGATCTATTTATTTATTTATTTTTTATTTTATTTTATTTTATTAAATCACCGTGTGGAAGATTACAATGCTTTTGGGCTTAGGTCTCAGTTATACAATGCTGAAACAACCATCCCTTCACCAGTGCCCATATACCACCACCAAAAAAAAAAAAAAAACACACACAGTACACCTCCCATCCCGCCCCCCCACCCCCTACCTTGTAACTGATAAGTTTCATTTTACATTCTGTTTACTTTGGTTACATTCAATATTTCAACACAAACCTCACTATTGTTGTTAGGAGTACCCCACTAGATTCAGACCTACTGTGAAGACAAATAAGGTCGTGCGGCCGCGGTAGCGGCCGCGCGGTTTTGAATTTCTGCACTTTAACAAGAAGTCCAGGGAGATTTCTTCCAGATATTAGATAATTGCAGGCTTGAAAACCCAATCTGTGGTCGTCTTAATATGGCGGCCACCGCGCCCTTCATCCCTGGAGAGAAAGAGGCAAGAAAGAGAAATACCTTTCCCCTCCCGGGCGGGCACGGGGCTGAGGCTTAGTTCTCAGGCTGGAGACATTCTGAGAGGAGTTGCTCACACTGAAAGAGGTTTTGCTGGGTCTGGATTCACGCTTGTACAGCTGCAGAGAGGCCGCACATGCGTGCGGCCCCCGGGATCACATCTTGGCGGTGGGCCCCATGATCTATTTAGAAAAATTGTTACCAATCTTGTGATCTCCTAGCTGCTGCTACACCAATTGTGAATTAAAAATAGGCAGATTAAAACTATCATTAGAATGTGAGTCTTTAGTGTTATCACAACTACATGATTTAAAAATTTTGACTAAATAACATTATAGGGTTACTGACTATTATGAAATAATTATGCAATAAAAATAATTTTGGATTTTAAAGAAATGTTATGTTGGTACTATTTTTGTTATTGTTGGATTTGTGGGCTAGGCCTTATTTGTGCTTATTTGTGGTCCTACACTCAGGCTCCATTCCTGTTATAGACTTTGGGTATCATGTGGGATGGCAGGAATTGAACCTGGATCAGCTTCATGCAAGGCATGTATCCAAACCATTGAAACATCATTTAATCCCCAAAGTTGGATGTTTAAAAATTTATATTTTCTTACCTAACCAAAGTTGTGATATCAAAGAAAACAAGAACTTAATATCTTTGATTTTAATTTAATTGGAAAGGAAGATACATTCACAACCCATGTGAGGAAAGTTGACAAGGTGTTCAAAAAAAAAAACCTTTTACTTCTAAAGTTTTTGTATATGTATACATTTGCTAAAAAGAATACTTTTAAACTATTATAAAAGATTTACCACCAATCATTGTGTCTTCCTAGAATTTTTCAAAAACTTCTCATTTTTTATAGAATCCCGACTCAAAACATGTGAATGCAGTTAAATTCAGAAATATTTCTTTTATAATTTCTATAATCTTTCGATATACATAATTGTAATTCTTAATTCTCAAAAATTTTAATTTTTAGTAATAACTGGAAAGTAGTCACCCAACACCTTTTACTAGCATTCTTTATATTGGAAAATTCACAATTATATTTTAAATTTTGAAAAGAAATAGAATATTTTTTAAATAATAGAATACTTTTTGAAAAAAATAGATTTTTTTTTAAAAATTTAAAATAGTAACAACAAGTCTCACAATGGAAAAGTTACTGGTGCCCGCTCAAGCAAATTAATCAGCAATGGGATGACAGTGATACAGTGAAAATTTTGAAAAGTGACACAGGTTCTGTTTAGTGTCAGATCTAAATATTTTTAGAATTCAACAATAAGAAGTTAAACATAAACACGCCTATGTTTAATAAACCACGTTATAGTTTGTCTTATTTGGAAATGACCTAAATCTTCAATTAATTAAACTTAACTTGTCATCTAACTTAGTAAAACTCTAAGATTAAAATCATCAAGATGAATTGAAAAACTATATTAAGCAAATATATCATAAAACAATTATTGCAGGCAAGTTAACCTAAAATGCTCATCCTAGTTCCATCCATTTAAAATACTTTCTCCAAGCAATTAAGCTTAATTGGAGTCTAACAGTCACTTTTAACTGGCTTGGAAATTCCAGAGTGACTGATTAAGATTGCATTCCTTGGAGGGCTTGAAACTGCTATTAAGTATTAAATCTTGGTTAGATTACATGACTTTAACATAATAGACTTCATTTTTAGTCTCTGTTTCTTAACATTTCTGAAACTTTAAAAATCAATGTCAGTAACTATTGCAAATTATTTTTCATATTGATAATTTTCTAGAGATACCATGAACTAATTTTGATTCATAAACTCAGGTAATATAAAATAATTATATTTAATGTTGATAACTCATGAAGTCATAACTGCTTAATTTGACCAGCAAAAACTAAGGAAGTAGTATTTGAATGTTAAGCTAATAAAAAAAATTAGGAAATATCATTTCGAGATCAAACTATACTATGCATACATAATATGCACAAGTCATGCCCAAATATATATAGAGAGCTTCTGCATATATTGATACATATAGACTTCCACTTAAAATTGCAGTCATGATTGGGGCCAGAGCGATAGTACAGTGGGTAGAGTACTAGCCTTGCATATACCAGGTCAGGGTTCAATATCCCGCACCCTATACAGTTTCCTGACTACTCTAGGAGTGATCCCTGAGTGCAGAGCCAGAAGTCCTGGCACCACAGGGTGGTGCCCTTAAACAAACAAGCACTGTAGTCATGAGTCATCTACAATATGCATTATTTTGAAAAAGAACTGTATCCTTGAGAGGCTATCTCCTGAAAGCCAATTGACCAGACATGGGCATGAACAAAGAAAGCAGACAGTGTCAGTTATGGAAAAGTACTATGCAATCAAAGTAATGGTACAGTACTTATAAAAGAGAACTTTTTTTTCATCTATTACAACACCTCCTTATTTTTACATTTAGGGGAGAGAGAGAGAGAGAGAGAGAGAGAGAGAGAGAGAGAGAGAGAGAGAGAGAGAGAGAGAGAGAGAGATTATAATTGGTTACTGGGAATAATAGAAGTGTCTTTTTATCTTTTCTTGCATTTTCCACATCTTTTACTTCATCTTTTCTCATCTTGCCTTTTTTGCCTTTTAACAAATGGAACAGTTTGTTGAGGGAATATAGCAAGGGAGAGAAATTGAGAGAAATAATACACTATCAATAGAACATAGGAGTCACCAGTCACCAGAAGGAGAGCCAAAAGTATTGATCACTTAAAAGAGAAGAAAGGAGTTAACACCTCACAAGTGAGCGTGTGTGTGACCCCAAGATGGGGATATACCTTCACATTTTATTTCTAGTCCTGCAAAGGTATAGAGAATAAGGAAATTGTCTTTAATTACTTCAAGAATTAAATTATAGCATACCCATCTAATAATATTCTTCTCAATTTCATTCTTATACGGGAAACACTTTTTGGATTAAGAACCATGGCTTCACAGTGTTCTTTCTCTTTCTGGGAAAACGTAGCTGAGGGAAGAGAGCAAAAATGAAACAAAAATCCCATTAGTCCTTATAAATAATTCTCCAATTTGTCAAAAAGTTTTAACTTTAGATTTAGTTTTAAAAAATCCTTTCAAGTACTTGTCGGAATTCAGCAGTCACAAATGTTGCAGGTAGTGTTGGAAGATTTTTTTGGACCTAAACAGTACTCTCAAATAGGATGCAAAATATATTTTCATCCTCAATTCCAGACCCACTTATAAATATAATCAAAGGAAGTCTTAGATAATATTCCTGGGAACTGGCAATAGATCATCCTCAATTCCAGACCCATTTATAAATATAATCAAAGGAAGACTTAGATAATATTACTGAGAACTGGCAGTAGATCCTAGCTGCAAAGGGAGTCCTGCCAACACTTTTGACCAAACATATCAAGCCAAAAATGGTGTGAAACTCATTTCTATCTGGAGTTATTTTGGACTCTGAATCAAAAGGTTGTAATTCCTGTAGAAGCCTACTTTTTGCATACCACAGAAAGACATGAAGCATAGCCAAGTGAACAGTACATATATTTAGATTAGCAGTAAGGTGATGGTTCTTTCCATTGGCAATCAATGTATAACCAGATTGAAGGGACATTTTACATAATCATTCCCATCTTTCAGGTTCCAAATAACTTGGACTTCTTTAATTTAAATTTTGCTTGTTTTTAATATTAAGGGAATAACTATAAGAGTTTACTCAAAAACATGCCTGTGTCTTCACATCCTTAAAGAGAACTATCTGTGAATCTTTTTTCAGAGAGAGTATATAGGCTTAAGTGAGACTATAAACTCAGGAACATTTTATGAAAGAAAGTTATTTGATGTGTCTTTTAATTTTTAAGTTGTCATCTTCTCTTGCATTTTAAGACATTTTTCTAAGACCAGTGATATACTTCTTTGAGTTGTCTTTTCAATTTGCAATTTTATAGGTACCAACATGAGAACTGCTAATAATAAAAACTCTATAAAACAGCTTTCAAACCCTCCAAAGGATACCTAGACACTGGCAAATAGTATCTTTATTGATGTATTCATTCCAATAGTTATCAATAAACTTTAAAAATATATTAGTCATGTGGCAAGAGGCATCGCTAAGACCTCAGAGAGGTAGAATTTATACTATCCATTAAATTATTCCCAGAATTTGACCTAAGAAAGGAAAATAAGCTATGAAGCTTCCTTTATTCCTGATAGCTGCACCAAAATATAGAATTATGTGTCTCTAATTTTGAACAGAATGACATTATAAATTCTCTAAGTTCGGGGGAATAAGTGATAGATGGCACAGTCGCTATGACAGATGTGGCAAGAAGATGCATACGGGTTTGATCCTTGGCACCCTATAAACCCCCACCATAGCCTGCCCCAGATTAGAACCTGTGGGGATTGATCCCTGAGCACAGAGTTAGGAGTAAGAGCTAAGCACGTCTGGATGTGGCCTAAAAAAAAAGCCAATGTTTTTCTAAGTTCTGGTGAAAGGGAAATAGCCTTTGTTTCTTTTGTTTTGCATCATACATAACAGTTCAGAAGAAAGAGACCAGTAACACAACAAAGTTGTTCCTTCGTAGTTTTCAAGGTTTGAAAATGAAAGTTTCCCCTGCTTATGTTCTTCTTGGTTTTGCTGATAAATCAAAACCACGTCAACTTATTAAGAGAAAAAGACCACATTGAAATACGTTACCTAAAAGGCCCTATAATTTATAGAACAAAACTTTAAAATTTTAATATTATGTAAGCCCTGAGCACTGCCAGATGGGGCAGAGAAAACAAAACAAAGTCAAATAGATAAGAAGGGATAAAGGGTCCAGATCCGTAGTCCAGTGCGCATTTGCTTTGAACGGTGCACCTGGAACAATCCCTGATACCCAATGCGATACCACCTGCACCAACAGACCTGATCCTGAGACTTGAGTCAGAATTATGCCCAGAACACTGTTGTTTTTTTTTTCTGTTTTATTGGGGGGTGTGGCCCCCCAATAAAACAGAAAAAAAAAAGACAAATGAGCAAAATCATAAAGATTTTTGTGAATTTGCAGGATTTTGACTGATTACAACTTGAAATAATCCTTGCTTCAGAGTGGTACACATTGTGGAGATCTATTTTCAGAATCCCAAACTCTTTTCATCTTTTCAAAGAATAGTCTATTTTCCACTACTGTACTTTTATATTCTATGTATACTTCTTTCACTGATAGTTTAAAATAGTTACTTACCATGCTGGATTACATTTCCAATTGAATTCGTCAGATAGCTTCACAAATTTTAAAATGTAACTATGAACCAAAACATAAAACGTTTTTATATGGGTATCAGCCCATGTGCAACGCAGGTACATGTACATAATATGCTATTTTTTACAACTATTTTTCTCAGCTGTAAAAAATAGTATGTTATGTACCAGAATTTGCATGAGAAATATACTCTCTTGGTGGATTCCCCTACGTTGCCAAAATTTTTGTGTGCTTTCAGGAGCATCTGAATGTGTTTGTTGAGAGAAATTAAATTTTAAGTAAGCCATGAACACGATTGTTTTTCAATATATTTAAATTTAACCACAAAGCACCTAGGTTACTGGATTATTGAATAAATGTAATGGTATTACTTTGTTTTAAAAGCAACTTTAACTTTCCATTTTATTAAAGCAAAGCTTATAGAGCATACATCTACAGGAAGGAGAAAGAAAATAATGATAGATTTCATCACAAAACTTTTAAATTCACCATTAGTGTTGTCATTCTTACTAATGTCTAAAATATTAATTATTAATTAATATTGAAAAATGGACATATTAACTTCTGATCTTGTACACTTCAAACTTGTATAATTTAAATACTAATTTTATAAAATGTGTTGGTTAATATTTTAGGGAAGTCAAGGTTTTTTTGGCTATCCTTGTTTTGTTTTGTTTGGGGGTCACAATCAGCAATGCTAGCAATGCTTTACTCTATTTCTTTGCTCAGGGATAGCTCCTGATGGCTTTTGGGGACCAGATATGGTGCTGGAGATTCCAGAGTCAGCTGGATATACTTTCCTTTTTCTACTATCTCTCTGGCTCTGTGAGCTAAGTTGTATTTCTTTAAACCACATTCATTTAAAATAAAAATATTTGAAACTATATATTTTTATTTCTCATCTTTATCATGGACTGGAATGATAGCACAGTGGGTAGGGCATTTGCCTTGCACGAGGCTGAACCAGGTTCGATTCCCCTGTCCATCTCGTAGAGCCCGGCAAGCTACAAAGAGTATCCTGCCCGCATGGCAGAGCCCGGCAAGCTACCTTTGGCATATTCGATATGCCAAAAACAGTAACAAGAAGTCTCACAATGGAGACAGTACTGGTGCCCGCTTGAGCAAATTGATGAACAATAGGACAACAGTGCTACAGCACTACAGTGCTATCATTATCATGGTATAAAATATTTTAGTTTACATTCTGAACCAATGTAATATAGTTTACATTCTTTACATTTCATTGCAAGAGGAGTTGAACAGTACAGAGCAAGCACAGAGGTTAAGATATTTGTTTCGCAAAAAGTTGACCAATATTCAATCCCAGCTATAGCATAGGATCAACTGAACCCCACCAGAAGTGATCCCTGAAGGCAAAACTGAAAGTAAGCCCTGAGCACTGCCTGGGGTGACCTTCACAAGAAAACAAATAATTATTGTCTATACCTGTAAATAATCAAATGCAGAATATATGTCTTCCTGATATTTAGTCATATTTATATTTTTCTTATGTTTTTAATAAGAATATTTCAAAATGTATCTTACTTTTTACTATAACTCAAAAAACAGCCTTTTAAAATTTGTTTTATTTGATATTACTAATGTTGTATAGCCATCACTACTGGATCTAGGTCATTTTTATTACCTGGCATAAACTACTCATTGGCAGTTCCCTATAATGACTGTGCTTCCAAAGTTCCGTTTCTGACAACCATTTATCTACTTTCTGTCATTACACTTATTACACTTAGTATAATTCTGAACATTTACTATAAATGGAATCCTAGTATGTGGCCTTTTCTCTGACTTTTTTCACTTTGTCTCATGCTTTCTTTTTTTGTTTGTTTGTTTTGTTTCTTTTTTTGTCTTGTTTTGTTTTTTGGGTTACACCCAGTGATGCACAGGGGTTACTCCTGGCTCTGAACTCAGGAATTACTCCTGTCGGTGCTTAGGGGGACCATATGGGATGCTAGAAATCAAACCCGGGTTGACCGCGTGCAAGGCAAACACCCTACCCACTATACCATTGCTCCAGCCCTGATAGTGAGTTTCTTAATTTCATACTACATTTCTTACTGGTTTGATTAGACTTTGAGATCATTTTGTGTTTTGGAATTCTATTGTGTTGCAATTCTGCATCTCCCTCCTCCTCCTAAAGGTTGGAAAGTCAAAAGTGCCTTAGTTTCCTTCTAAGTGAAATGAGCTCAAAAGTCTTTTTTTTTTTTTTTTTTTTTTTTGCTTTTTGGGTCACACCCGGCAATGCACAGGGGTCATTCCTGGCTCATGCACTCAGGAATTACCCGTGGCGGTGCTAGGAGACCATATGGGATGCTGGGATTCGAACCTGGGTCGGCCGCGTGCAAGGCAAACGCCCTACCCGCTGTGCTATCACTCCAGCCCCTGAGCTCAAAATTCTTATTCTTCTCTTTATCTCCTTCTCAGATTCACTAGTTTTGTGATCAAAAGGTGATGCCTGGCCCTTGTCTGTCACCGTTGCCCCCAGCAACCATCTGAGTTGCATAAAAAGTGCATAAGATCCTTTTATCATGCACTAGGAGGGTGGCAATGCAGAAGGAAACTTTTTGTCTGTCAGGTAATTCATTCTTCTCACCTTAGAACACAATTTAAAAAGGCCCATGAGAAATGGAAAATGATCTTAATGTAGATCTAACACTTTTAAGAAGAAGAAAAATGATGAGCTGCTTTTACTTCCTTCAGAAATTTAATAGATAAATCAATCTAGAAATTTTATATAAGTGATGAAATGCATCAAGGATAAATCAAAGAGCCCGTAAGAGCAAAGTAAATTCTGGGAATTATTTCTCCAAGTTACAGGGAGCATATATAGAATGCATGTCTGATATCAGAATCCTAATTAGTGCTAAATGTTTATAAATCATGCAAATAAATGCCAATCAATGAAAAGGGAGACGGAGACTTAGAAATAAACACTTGCAAATTTATAATTGTACAGTTATATTGGTAGCCCAGTTTATATATACTTTTTCAATGGAATGCTCTGACTAAAAAAAAATAAATGAAGTTTAATTTTGAAATGCCATATTCTGGAAAGCTCAAATAAAAGTTAACAGTGAAGATATTGTGCTATTCACCTTGAATGAAGCAATTAAATAGAAGGGGGGATAGGAAAAGATCTTAGTTAGAAAATTTATTATGTGACAGCGATGATTCAACATTTAGTTCTTTTTAGACAAAGTGACATTTAGCTCAGGTTAAAAGTAGGAGGAGAAATGGCATAGTCAACAGACATTCCACTAGTCAGAACAAAAATCTTAGAATGTTTCTATGTTTTCATTAAGAAATTGGTTTAAATGCATACAAAAATAGTATTTCTATTTTTGACTATTCTTGGAAGTAGGCTATAATGCAAAGATGAAAATATCTAAACAGTCAGACATTTCCACATTTCTATCAACTTACAATGATTTTTGGCTCTCAAATTCCTCACTTATACAACGAAATTATTAATACAACTAATTAGAAAATCACTAAAATTAATTAAATGATATTTTAAGCACCAAATTTATTCCTGGGCTCATGATTCATCCTTAACAAGTGGTAGATATTCTGTTATATTATTATCAGTGAAAAATGATTTACAATAGAGTTGGTGTTTATGGTATTGGTTAATAATTTTAGTGCACCTCCATTAGCACCAAAATGCAAAAATATTGCCGCCTCTCTTCATGTATCACTTCTACCCTACCCCATTCCTCACAACTCTGCACTTGGTAACCTCTGTTCTAGTTTTGAGAGTTTTTATCATGAATTAATATTGGATGTAGTGAAAAGCTTTCTTTGCATGAATTGATGAAATCATATGATTTTTCTTTCCTTTTCTTGTAGTGGTCTGTCACATTAATTGATTTGTCTTCATTGATTCATGCATCTGTGGAAATAATCTCGGTTTCAGTACTTTTGATGTATTGTTGAATTTGATTCTCAGAAAATTTTATGAGTATCTGCATTTAGGGTAAATGGGATATGAGTCTAGAATTTTATTTACTAATGTCATTTGTTTTAATAATTTAATCAGAAACAGCCTCAAGGAAGCTGTTAAAAACTCCTAATTTTTAAATCTTCTAATAGACTTTGAGAAAGACAAGTAATCTCAACTCTTTGGAGGTTTGTGGGAGCTCACTATTGACCCCACCAGGACCTGGGCTTTTTTTTTTTTTTTTCAGGGAGTGGATTTTTTTCCTGTTTCAGTATTATTTTTTAGTAATTGTTTTGTTCAGGTTTTTCTGGTTTTTTTTCCTGATTTAGTCTTAGAAGACTGTATGATTCTAAAAGTTTATTTGTTTCTTCAAAATTCTTCAGTTTAGTGGCATAAAGTTGTTCACAATAATCTCTTAGGACCTTTTCTTCTTCTGAGTTATCTGTTATAAATTGCCCCTCTTAATTTCTGATGTGATTTATTAGTGTTTTTTCTTTCTGTTCTTATTTTTTTACACTTCAAGTTAAAGGTTGGTCAATCTTACTAGTTTTTTGAAAGAAAAAAAAGTTCTCAGTTTCATCATGCAAAGCAAGTGCCTTATGCTTGATGTTATCTCTTGAGAACTGCTTCCATTCTTTCAAAGAAGTTCTTTTTACTTTCCAAATCAGTGCCTTTAAAAAAAACTTCTGTTTCCTTTCTTCTTTTCTACCTATCAAAACCTTATTATTTTCTAAAATTGAATACAAATCTCTTTATTAAGATTCCATCTACTTTCTTATTCAAGTGAATAAGTCTATCTTCTTGCAATCAACTGAAATCATTTGCACATATAGTACAATAATACTTTAATTAACTTCTGTTAAATTAGGCACTATCTTCTCTAGTTAATGTTAAAATTACCCTTAAGATAAAGACTAATTTAGGAGCCTTAGAGATAGTACAGGAAATTAAGGTGCTAGCCTTGCTTGTGATCAAGCCTAGATCAATACCAAGTGTCATATATGACTCCCTGAGCACTGCTGGATTTGACCCACCCAATAAAAAATTACCTTATTTTAGATTTATTTTAATATTTATGTTAATGATTAGAAATATTTTTATCCTTACATAGTTTTGATATCTGGAAGAGTCAAAATATATTTTGTTTCATTAATAATTTTCTGAAGAGATTCCCCAACAACTTTCTTTTTTTTTTTCAACAACTTTCAATTAGCTTTAAAAGTATATCCAAAATTATACAACTATTTCAGTATATGTGTATGCCAATTTACATATTATATATAAGACATATAGTAGTACACACATATATGATTTTAATATTAAAAAATATCTGGATATTTCCAAAATATTTTGTGTTTTTTAACTAAGTATGTGAGTGGTTTCAAATTATTGACAATATATTAAAACCTCAGTTTAATCATTTTATTTTAGAGAGTAAGATACATAATTTAGGTAATTTCCTAGAATAGAACTAATATATTATAGAAGTGAAAAATTCAATTTTTTTAGAGCTAATAATCTTTTGGTGGTTATTCTCTTGTTCATTGTCTTTATCTCACCCTTCTTTATTTTCTGATTTGTTATTATTTATAATTAAACAAAATACTATTAGTTATATAATTGATTAACTGATACAATAATATATATGCAACTCTTTTATTTAAATATGGATCAATTTGCCTAAAGCCAACAAGGAGACATACATATACCATAAAATACTTAAAATATATTAGCCAAGGACTCTCTTTTCATTCTGGACAGTATCTGAGAAGGTCAGAGTGATAGCCCAGCAGGTTGAGTCCAGTCTTTGTATGCCCAAGAAGCAGATTCAATCCCTAGCACCATGTATCTCCCAAGCACTGCAGAGAGAAACTCTCAAGCAATGTTCTTGCATATCCTTTAAGCACTGTCTAATGTGCCTCTACAAAATAAAAGGAAAATAGTAAAAAGTTTATTTATTCTATTATGTAAATAGTATTTTTATTATATGCAGTTTTGTATCATGTGTCTATTCAAAGTTTTGCACTGGATTTGTTGAGTTGTGTATTGAGACACACACATAACATATTGGTGATTTGAAAGAGTTTTTTCATGTGAGCATCATTTTCATAAATTAGTGGCAGAGGACCATAAGGTATTTAAGAAAAGGGGATATGTTAAATTGTCATACATTTGCGATAGTACAAAAAGAATGAGAAGAGGCTGGAGTGATAGCGCAGTGGGTAGAGCGTTTGCCTTGCACGCGGCCGACCTGGGTTCGATTCCCAGCACCCCATATGATCCGCTGAGCACTGTCAGGAGTGATTCCTGAGTGCAGAGCCAGGAGTAACCCCTGTGCATTGCCGGGTGTGACCAAAAAAAGCAAAAAAAAAAAAAGAATGAGAAATTATTTTTTAGGGTAGAGGCATTGACAAGGAGATTGACTTGAAGTCAACATTTAAGTATGGATGGCGTGTCACTAAAAGCAGAAATAGAATTCAATTTCATAGAATTTAGTGAAAATATAGATGAAATGCATAAAATGAGATGATATATGTAGAAATTGATAAACTGAAAGCAGTTGGTGCTGATTTCCAGGCAATATTCAATAATATGGATAGATTTGCATCTCATGTGCACGCTTATTTATTCAGAAATTGTTGAGTAAGAACCTTCATTCAGGGTGCCGAACAGAGCATGCTCACTGCTGCTTACTGATTAAATTTTTCTACTGTCAGTAGAAATCTCATAACATAGACATATTTTAACTTCTCAAGTACAATGGAATCTACAAATGGATATGTTAACAGGTGGAAGGATTTTGTTAAAGGAAAACAAATTTTCCCCAGGTCTATTTAACTGAAAAGAAAGAGTTTAGGAAAAGATAAAATGGCAGACGTAGACATAAAGGTATTATATCACCATCTCTGGACACAATATTTGAAATAATTTGATGAAAAGGTACTTATACTGCTGTTCTTACAGAAATTTTTCTTCTAGAAGATTGTGCTTATAACTCATTTTTTTACATTAAGAATCTAGAGGCTTACATAATTTAAGGTTCAGTTTTATGTTTTTTTAATTTTTAAATTTTATTTTCACAAAGTTGTTCAAAATAATTAATTATATTCAATATTTCAACACCAATCCCACCACCATTACACCTTCCTACCACCATTATTTTGAAATTTATCACCACCACTCAAGCCTGCCCCACAGACATATGAAAGATAATTCATTCTGCGTTGCTTACTATGAATAGTATAAGATGTACGTAAAGGTCTGTCTCACATTGATTCAACAAAAAAGCAAATGTTGTATGAGATATTGGGGTTCTAAAAATCAAAGTAACTGGGGTCTAGAGTCCTCTCTGTAGCAAGTTGTTCGGTTCCAAGATTCATGTGTGAGTCTCTGGATCATGGCCATTAATGTGCTTAAATGGCACCAGGAGGCAATTCGTGGGTGTGACAGTCAGGACCTCAGAAAAAGGAAAGGCGGGAAGATGGGGAAGGACAGCCCAGTCTCAACCCCCTGAGGCCTGGTGTTTTCAATCACCATCACTGGTACCACATACTTGTTAACTTTTTTTTCAGCTGATTTATTCTCTTGCATGGGGAGGCCAGGACAAGCCTGTGATGATCCACCCCGAGGGTTGTGGGAATTGGTTTCTGGAGGTTTCATCCCAGGGTTCATCTGGGGCAGATGGAGAGAGAGGACGCCTGCTCCTGTCAGAAGCACCCGGGTGAAATCAGCCTGGCACATGGTCTAGAGCCATCCCTGCAGTGAGTTGCTTGGTTCCGAGATACATGTGTGAGTCTAAATTTCAATTAAAAAAAAAAAGTACAAGCATATTTCTAGCTTTAGTTTTTTTTTCATTGCACATAAATCATGTACTTAGAGTAAGTGAAATTTTCGTGCCTCATCTAAATATATACAATATGAAATCTTCTGTTTGCAAACCAAGACTACACTGCTCATGTACTTGACAGAGAAAAAAGACTATAAATTAAACTGACTAGCAGTTGATACACATGAAAAATAAATGTGACATAGAACCACCACCATAATCTTATAAAATATGACTGGAATTTCTATTCTTTACATATAATTCTAATATTAAACCTACAAAAAAAGTGAAGATTGATGAATTCATTTGCTAATTTTAGACGTATATGCCTAAATTAATTTATAATTAAGACTTCTATGAAGATAGAGAAGAATGTGTTAAATTGAGAAGAAAAGAAAATATACATCTCTGTAGGGCCATTCATAAATAAATTAATTGGAATAGATTACTTTAAACATGAAGGGCACTTACATGAAAAGAAAAAATGCAAACAAAGCATCTTGTCCAACAGAAAAGCCTTGTTTATTTAATTTAAATTATAAAATAGCTTACTTCCAGATGACAGATTAAAGAGTATAGTAAGTTCGAGTCTAGGGAACAGCAAAACATGATATTAAAAGGCACTCACTTTATTGAAATAATTACAATAACAAAGATTTACTGCATACACATTAATCACTACTCTTCATCAGAGAGATAAAAATATAAAATTTTAAAAGGTGAGATGACTGAAGATTTAAAAACATGTTGTGAGAAAGTTACCTGAGCATTATAAAATAATGTAGAAGTGAAGTAATAAAAATTCCTGTAAGGTTTGATGAAAATATTTAAAAAATAGGAGGTTCCTAACTGCAATTTGGTACTGATGTGATGAGGCATTGGTGGATAGTGGTTGAAAGAGTGTACTGGAAAAGTGATTGTTTGGCATTGTATAGGAAAATAATCAAATAGATTAATAGATAACTGTGGTATTTGAAAGACATATACATAAAGAGGGTGGCAAGCATAGGCATGCAGAAAAGCATTATGGGTTAAAGATATACAGTAATTTTGGCGTTTACATATACAAATTTACATTAGAGATTTGGGATAGGAACTGGAGAAATAAAAGTACATCTCAAGGATGGTTTATGGAAAAGAGAAAAAAACAGTTTATTTTAGAGGCAATTACCAACTTTACTGGATCTGGTCTCACAACAACTGGGTATATTGTAATTCAGGCCTAATGCTAATTGCCTTTAGGTACCTTTCCATGGGTGACAAAGTTCTCCTCAGACTATTGCTATTTTGGATGCCAACTGCAAGTCTTGCAAATAATATCAAGTTACTCGATGTGTGACCAAATGGTTTCAAATTTTAGTAGTTTGCATAGAACCTTCAGTTTCAGTAAATTCCTGGTATGAGTCATGGTACATAGGAAAGCCCTATAATTGTAATCTCAATGTTAATAAACAGGGTACACATAGAGAAACCATGTATGCCCACTCCTCATGAGGGCATAAGGTTGCATACTACTCTGGCACATGAATACGGTCACCGACCAGGAAGCTCCATTTAGTACAATGTACAAGTTTTTAATTAGGATTTCATAATATAAGCATGTTTGATTAAATTGCTTTTAGCATAACTGATTTCATCTCCTACCATCCTTCTCTCCCTGGAGTTAGGCTACTTCAACATCTCAAATCTTTAGTCATGTGGTTGGTTTTTTTTTTTCTAGTACTGATGTCATCCTGAATCTCTTTATGAATGTACTCTGAATGTCCTCAAAAGAAATTTAAACATTCATAACACTTTACTAATACTATTTCATTTATACCTTTCTTCTTCCCTGACATAATTTCAAAGAAAATCCTAGGCAGATATCATCCGATTTTATTTGTAACTATTTTGAAAGGTTTTCCGTTTTAATCTGAAGCACTTAGTCACTAAAATCCATTAAAGATTAAAACATAAGAGACACCAAGATTTATAAAAAGCTATGTCATAGAAAAATATTCATATCAACTGTTTAAATTTGCATTATTATAATCTTCACTAAACTACAAATGATGAGTTACTTCATCAGAAATATTACAAGGTTCATAATATTATAAAAATGAAACGTAAAATTGTAAAATGCAATGATTCTATTAATTTTTATATTACCTAGAATGAAAATTGTCAGTTATCATAAAAATGAGTCAAGATAGCCTTCTTAATATCAATAGCTTGGAAACAGTGTCACTGGCATACCATTGCTCATGGATTTGCTAGAGCGTGCACTAGTAACATCTCCATTGTGAGACTTGTTACTGTTTTTCGCATGTCGAATATGCCACAGGTAGCTTGCAAGGCTCTTCCATGTGGGCAAGATACTCTCAGTAGCTGGGCTCTCCGAGAGGGGTGGAGGAATCGAACCTGAGTTGGCTGAATTCAAGGCAAACGCCCTACCTGCTGTGCTAACGCTCCAGCCCTGGAAACAGTAAACAGATTAAAATTTTCAAGGGGCTGGAAAGATATAGTACTGCAGTTACGGCATGACCCTGTCACAGCTTACTCTAGATTCAATCTCTGGCACCACCACCTACGGTCCCTGAAGCGCCTCTAGGATTGCTCCCTGAGCCAGAAGTAATCCCTGAGCATTGTCAGGTTTGAACACAAAAACTAAATTAAAATGAGACGAAAAAACGTGCTTGGTATCTTTTAGATAGTCACTCGGGTTACCCCAGAGGGGGGTGGGTGAGAACCCTCCTCGCCTGAAGGGACCCAGCCCTGGCAGGCAACCTCCACTACCTAACCTCTGCCATGCTTCAGGCTGCTTTCCACACGCTCAGGCCGAGCCTCACGCATGAGTGAACATATTCCTGGACCACGGCTGCTTTTGTGGCCACGCAACACATCATAAGACATGCCCTACTCATTTTCCATAATTACCAAAGCATATTGGATTGGAAGCAAGATGGTGCCCACACTGCCTGAACCCTTCACACTCTCCTGATCCTGGCTCACCACCTTGCCTTAAACAATGTGCAGCTCAGTTCACCCGGCAATGATCTCAATGTGTGATCCCTGCTGGAACTCTACGCATGATTCCTAATGGACATCACTGGCTGTTTTGCAAGATTCAGACAGAATCTCTGTGGGCCACGGAGAAACCATGGCAGTGTCTATCCTGACCAGGTCAAGGCGCAGTGCTGTTGGACATAGAGCTGTGGCAGCGCAGTGGCTCATCCACTGTGGGGTGCTGCCAGCCAACCACTGGGTGACATGGGACTAGGCACGGGTGTTGGACCTGGCACAGACCCTCTGAGATAGGGTCCTGTTCTGCCAGCTGCTCAACAACCTCCAACTAAAGTCCCTCTTAGTCTTTGGTTTATTTTTATTCTGTTTGGGGTGAATCACAGTTTTCTCTTATGTGTTCTGTAACAATGTTTTGTATATGAGAGAATGTGAAGAAATCATGATTAAATTCTACAAAACTTTAAAAAATGATGAAATACTCTTAACTTTTATGATCTTTATTTCAACCAACATTTTGTTCAGCAAAATTTTTATTTCTAATGCATCCTGATCATATCAAATTGATGTGCTTTCTCATTTTTATTAGTCACAGTGACTTTGGAATCCAGAAAGGAATTCTGGTGAATCCATCATTCTGCGAGTCCCATATTCTGGTAATGTCAAGTTTCTATACGGATCAGTCAGAGCTACCAGTTCTGGGGATTCCTTTGACCCATGAAAAGGATCACAAGATAAACCCACCTTGAGCATATTTAAGATCATTTCTGTGCATCTGATTAGAACTGAATTTTATTGAATCTCATTGAATTTGTGATATAAGAATAGTCTCATTTACAAACTGACGTTTGTTTAAAATTATTGCTCCTTTCTTTGCATTTATTTCAGTATTATAGAAAAAGATAAAAGTATTTTATTAACCTCTCCTGTCACCCCTTCTTGACAGTTTTAAACTCTTTAAATTGTTTATTGTTTGGCATTTTAGCAGTTATTCTAAAAATGCATCTGCTTTTCATCACCTCAGCAGATCATTGGTTCATTTTTAATAAATTGTTTGAAATCCTTTTCAGATTATCTGCCTTATCTTGAGAATAAAGATAAATTAAGAATAAAAATAAATTAAGTACTCCCTTTGAGTATTTAACCTGCTTGCTAATAAACATTAGTTCTCCTCATAGTGCCTATTCACTCAAATTTTGAAATTACTCTGCAGTTAGTCTGGGAAAAGTTCAATTAGATGCTAATTCATTCAGTCTTCAGGTACTAAGCTTTTATTAGTAAATTTCACCACTAATTTTATTATCATGTTTTGTAAAATAAATTTTATCTTGGTAATTTATTTCTAGCATTATATGTACATAATTCAATAACCACTATCTTATAGTCTACATTTTGTTTCTTTGAAGCTTCAAGTATTGTTTTGTTTTTAGATAAAGATAGATAAAAAATATGTTCAGAGAATAACATGTATTTCTTAATGTTATATGTATCTTAATCCAGAATGAAAAACAAGAGCAAATATTAGTTTTTTGAGGAATATGAAAGGTAAATACTTCTGGTAAAGTTTGCAGGCCCTTGCTTCTCATTTTCTGTGTTTCAATTTTTTTAAACTCCCAAAGTTATATGCTCAGTGATCTGGTGCTAATCCTGTGCTCAATGAGATAGTATCGAAAATCTGAGATGACTAGGTGATGATTATGGAACCCTTTTGAATTAAGTT
Organism: Sorex araneus; assembly: GCF_027595985.1. NCBI lineage: Eukaryota > Metazoa > Chordata > Mammalia > Eulipotyphla > Soricidae > Sorex > Sorex araneus. The sequence continues at coordinate 278,023,093 of NC_073302.1, read as the reverse complement.
AATGATCTTATAAAGGGAAACCCAGAGAAGTCTTGGCCGTTTTCATCACATCAGGACACAAAAAGAAATCTGATACCCCGAAGAAGAACTTGCAAGTAAATACTGGCATCTTGATCTTATACTTTCAGTTTTCCAAAACATAAGAAATGTGTTCTTATTGCATATGAAATACTCAACCTGTAATATTTTGCTCTAGCAGCTTGAACTATGGTCCCACTTCAGAATCAAAAATAAAGTAACTGTAAGTACTTAAAGGTGTTGAGTACTGCACTCCTTTATTCTACAATTATTTACCTAGTGTTGACCATAAAAATTATCTGCCTATGACTGTCAATGAGTTAGTCATTGGGAATCTAGCAATGTATGAAATAGACATAGATTTTGCTATGTTGGCAAGTCCATTCAATTTGTCTCTCTGGCTGACCTGCTCACATGTCAAATTATCTTGTATCCCACTCTATATAAGAAACTCAATCACAGATTTATTCTCTAAATCTTTTCAAAATCACTTATATCCACCCTCTGCTTAAACTAATCTCAATTTCAATAATGTCACTATCTGATTAACACCTTCCATTTTCTGACTCACTAACTGTATCACTTTAATTACAAACAATACTTCTAAGTCACCATATACTAAAATCAATTAAAACTTTCATTTTTTTACCATTCACAGCACCCTATATCTTCTTCTCTCATAACCTAATTATTTTTCATACCCTAATAATTTTTCATAATTATTTTCATACTCAGTTGATCAATCTACAGCCCAGGCATTGGCCTATAATACTAGACTGCTATACATGGCTAAGGGAAAAATAATTTTGCTGAAATTCTATTTCAAATTTCTTTTTTAAAAAATTTTATTGAATAACTGTGAGACAGTTACAAGCTTACATGTTTGGGTTACAATCTCACAATGATCAAACACCCATCCCTCCACCAGTGCACATTCCGCACCACCAATATCCCCGATATACCCCCCCTTTCCCACCCTCCCCCTGCCTCCATGGCAGACAATATTCCCCATACTCTCTCCACTTTTGGGCATTATGGCTTGCAACACAGTCACTGAGAGGTCATCATGTTTGGTCCATTATCTACTTTCGGCATGCATCTCCCTTCCCAACTAGTTCCCCCAGCCATCATTTTCTTAGTGATCCCTTCTCTATTCCATCTGCCTTCTCCCCTCCACTCATGAAGCAGTCTTCCAGCTATGGGGAAATCCTCCTTGCCCTTATATCTACTGTCCTTGGGTGTCAGTCTCATGTGAAGTTATTCTATACTCCAGAAATGAGTGCAGTCCTTCTATGTCTGTCCCTCTCTTTCTGACTCATTTCACTTAGCATGATACTCTCCATGTCTATCCATTTATAAGCAAATTCCATGACTTCATCTCTCCTAACAGCTGCATAGTATCCCATTGTGTAGATGTACCAAAGTTTCTTTAACCAGTCATCTATTATAGGGCACTCGGGTTGTTTCCATATTTGGCTATTGTGAACAGTGCTGCAATGGATATATAGGTACAGGTGTCATTTCTGCTGTGCTTTTTTGCATCCTTGGGATATATTCCCAGAAGTGGTATTGCAGGGTCATATGGAAGCTCAATTTCTAGTTTTCGAAGGACTGTCCATATTGTTTTTCAGAATGAACCAGTCGGCATTCCCACCAACAGTGAAGGAGCGTCCCTTTTTCCCCACCTCCACACCATCACTGGTTGCTTTTGTTCTTTTTAATGTGTGCCAGTCTCTGTGGTGTGAGATGATATCTCATTGTTGTTTTGATTTGCATCTCCGTGATGACTAGCGATGTGGAGCATTTTTTCTTGTGCCTTTTGGCCATTTGTATTTCTTTTTTGAGGAAACTTCTGTTCGTTTCTTCTCCCCATTTATTAGTGAGGTTGGAAGTTTTTTTCTTATACAATTCTACTAGTGTCTTGTATATCCTTGATATTAATCCCTTTTCAAATGGATATTGGGTAAATATTCTTTCCCATTCTGTGGGGCTCTTTCTGTATTTTGGCCATTGCATCTTTTGAAGTGCAGAAGCTTCTTAGTTTAATGTAGTCCCATTTGTCTATGTTTACTTCCACTTGCATGGTCAGTGTTATTTCATCCTTAAAGATGCTTTTAGCTTCAATGTCATGGATAGTTCTACCTACATTTTCTTCAAATTTCTGATCATTGACTTTGACCTAAGATACAAATGGTCCACAGTCAAATTATATTTCTCTAATACACTTCTCAGTTTGAAAGATGACTATTCAAATAATTGTTTTTTGACTTTTAATATTCAATGATTACTGCCTACATTTAGACCCAGTTAATGTTCTTTAAATTTTACTAACTATAAATAGCACATAGAAGGATAAACAATTCTACAGAGTCTAGTTTTTTTGTATACCTACTTATATGCATGGGCTGGAGCCATAGCACATTTGCCTTGCAGGAGGCCTACCCGGGTTCTATTCCTCGGCCCCTCTTGGAGAGGCCAGCCAGTTACCGAGAGTATCTCACCTGCACGGCAGAGCCTTGCAAGCTACCCGTGGCATATTCGATATGCCAAAAACAGTAACAACAAGTCTCAAGATGGAGACGTTACTCGTGCCCGTTCCAGCAAATTGAAGAGCAAAGGGATGACAGTGACAGTGACTTATATGCATAAGCATTTTTTCATTTCTATTTATAATGGCCAGACTACCTTTTGGACTCAACACATTCGTGTGTCTATTTAGTTTCATAATCTAAGTTCTACTAGTCGTTACTATACATGTATTCTTAGTCTATAAGTATTTTACATACTAATGCTTCTATACTCTATGAAATCATGTTCTTATAAGTCTTATAATAGAGTAGAAGTATGTGTTCCCTATCCTTATTACTCTGTCCACTCATCCATACTTCTTCCATTGTACCAAAAATGTTTACGTTTCAAATATATTCACATAGACCTTTTAGCTTGTTCCCCTTCCTCTTAAATACACTCACAGTCTTATGTCATCATCACTACATCAAAGTATATCTTTAAGGTGACAAGTCACCAATAATTTCTCTATGTTAAAAGTAATTCACAAATCTTCATTCTCAATCTTAAATACATTAACATCTGACAGCTGATCATATACTTTCTGGATTTTTTTACATTAGTTTTAAAATATCTTTTTTCTTTTGGTAGTTAATTAATTCATTGACACACACTTCTTAATATCTTTCTAATTTTTTCTTTTCATATTTGTATGGATATCTTAGAGCACTACAGGACCCAAGCCATAAAATAATTTTTTACTTACATCCACTTGCAGTAATTTCACTGTCTACTTCTCTCATAACTATATTATCATATCTTAGTGAGTTATAAATTTAAATTTCCAGTCAGAATATCTCACCCAAATTTGACTTTCTTGTCACTCATTTCTTGTCATTCATTGCTCATCGATTTGTTTGAGCAGGCACCCATAATGTCTCCATTATGAGACTTGTTACTGTTTTTGGCATATCGAATACACCACAGGTAGCTTGCCAGACTTTGCCATGCAGGCGAGATACTCTTGGTAACTTTCCAGGCCTCAAAAAGGGCGGAGGAATCGAACCCAGGGTGGCCGCATATAAGACTGAATGCCCTACCCGCTGTGCTATCGCTCCAGCCCTTGACTTTCTTGTATTGAAATTAAATAAAATATTTTTTTGGTACCTCCACTTGAAAGTCTAACAAGTATTTTTGAATTAATGTTATTTACTTATTTATTTATTTTTATTGAATCACTGTGAGCTACAGTTACAAAACTTTCATGCTTCAGTTTCAGTCATATTGTGCTCACATAAAAAAAAACCCACCCTTTATAACATATTCATTTTTAAAGTTTTATTATTTTCCAGTTGTGGGGGTCAAATCATTCAATTCTCTTGTGAATGTTTTTTTCATATTTCAAAAATATTTATTGTAGACTTATTTTCTTTTATTCAAAACTAACCAAAATCCCTCTACTTCTCAATAACCCTATTATAACCACTCTGATTCAAGAAACCAACACAGGTCCAAAGGAATAATGCTATGCCTTCCTAATGATATTCGCTCTATCTCTCCTTAGGTCATTCTAGTATTTTCTTCAAAAGAGTGGGCATCGTACCATCTCAGCTCAAAATACTCTCCTAACTTATTATTATTTGGATAAATGCTATTTGTTTTAAATTATTTTATAACATTTTTATTTTATTATGGTGTTAAAAAGTAGAAAATATTTCGCTTTTAAAAATATATTCTACAATGTTGTAATATTTTTATTTATACAGCATAAAACCTGTATAATTAGATAAATTTCTATCAATAAATAGAAATGTAACACTGTAACACACTGCCTTCCTGTTGTTCATTGATTTGCTCGAGTGGGCATCAGTAACGTGTCCATTGTGAGACTTCTTTTTACTGTTTTTGGCATATCGAATATGCCATGGGGAGCTTGCCAGGTTCTGCCATGTGGGCGGGATACTCTTGGTAGCTTGTCAGGCTCTCTGAGAAGGATGGAGGAATAAAACCCAGGTCAGCTGTGTGCAAGGCAAACGCCATACTTGCTGTGCTATTGATACTCTAGTCCATATCACCCAATTCATATAAATAATAAAAGTATATATAAATAATAAAAGTGAAACAAGCTTGTGCACCTCTTGATATTTCCCATTTGGGGTTGTCTTTAGCATGCTACAAAGCCATCTAAACTTTAACTACTCTTGACATAGATCTCCTCACTGAAGTGGGCATATAATTCTAATGAAGTATCAAAGTTAGAGAGGGAACTGGCAAGTGAGGTAACCCAGCTGATATGGGAAGAAAGTCTGCTGTAAACTAAAATTGTCAGATTTAGTTTTAGTTTGACCAGTTAACAGCAGAAAATAGTTTTAAGTAGAATACACTGATGTTACAATTTTCTTCTTAAAAGCAGCCTTTTGGTAATATAGAAACCATAATATAGAAACCATAATGAGGATGACTTAATGAGGATGTACTATTATATAAAAGAATTCAGTAAATGAAATCACTGTCTTGGTTACCAGGAATTTCTGTTACATATCTATGTTTATCTCTATAAGCTTCCTTGAAGTTTTTTCTACAAATAAGATATTTCATATATTTTAAATCGCAATTACACATTTAAAATCAATGATAAGTGGTAAAACACTTGCTACATTAATAAGAGGAAATAGACCAAGTATTCTGATTTCAAATTCCTGCATTTTAGCTTAGTGTTAATTTTCAAAGGGTGATATAATTTTTTTTGAGATGGAGAAATAGTATTTAAAATAATAGTAATATAAACATATCTACGAAAATAAATAGCTATACATAAACAATTTCAATAATATAACTTAGTTTTGCGAGCTCTGAGTAAAATATAGCATTAATTTTGAAATATTTAGAAAAGTCATATTTCAAAAGGTTTTCTATGTGGTTGTGATTTTAAAGTGCACCCAGAAGTGCTGAGGATGTGGATTAGAGGTAAAAGATCTTTTTTCTTATGAGTTTACTCCTTAATGTCTCAAAAATTTAACCACATATAAAATATATTAATATAATCTACTGTTTAATTACTTAAAATACTATTTACACAGCTTCCAAAATAGGTTCCCCTTTAATAGTTGATTTTATGACACATGAAATGTAATTTTGCATATTATCAATCTCTAAATTTTTTTTTTAAGTTTAGTGAAATAAATGATTTTCATTGTTCCTTGTTCCTAGAGTACTAAAATACTAAAATACTAAATTTTATCAGAATGGAAAATACAACCCATATTAGAAGACTGATGCTTCTGCTATAGAGTGAGTGTTCAAAAAATAAAATATGAAGGGCCATGACAGCTCTCTCTCTTCACCTGTGTTCAGTGGTCTCGCACTGCTTCGCCCACCCAGGGGCGGCCGATGGGCAGATGAAAGAGGGAACAAGGATCAGGCTGGTTGGTCTCAATTGCAGTTTATTCCAATCTCATCTCCATTCTCCTCTGATTCTCCTCCAATCAATCTTGCCCTTCCCTGATCCCCTGCATCCTCTTCTTGGACCCTGCTCCTTCATACTTCTCCTTCCTATTTCTGCCTCCCCCAGTCCACTCTTACAGCCTTAGTTAAATCCCAAATCATGAAGGGTTGGGGTAACAATTACACATAGATGTGATCATACAATCAACAGAGGTAAAGTCCTTCCCTCACGGGAAGCTTCTTCTTGAACAAACTCTCATTCAGGGGGACAATCCACCCAAGAATGAAATTTCATCTGTGGGTGTGTTTCTCCTTTCCTTAGTCCAACAAACATATAAACATTCAAAATATTAGTCATTTTGAATGGGCACAGTAAGAGATGCATTAAGCTTATAGGATGGCTAAGCTGGGGGGCATCTCACTATAGATCTCAGACTACAGTGTTCAAGCCAGATTATTCTTTCGTAACCCTAGTAGGATCCTAATCTCATCGTTACTTTTGGGATCAGAACAGAATTTGTCCATGACCATGATTTTAACTTATAGTTAAGTATTGTGGCATTTTCACCTGGCCCATTTGGATGCCAAGGTAGCTCACAGCTTGCCCTAGGTCCAACCAGTCCCTTTTCAGGACCCTGCTTTGGGGTGCTAGAAATTAAGGGCAACTGAGGCTTAAGTTGAGAGAGCAGATGCCCAGGAGTGATTATTATTCAGTCAATTAACTCCCAAATTACAAACTCATAATATTAACTGTCTTCCTGTGTTTATACAAAAAGACATTGCTTTAAATAGACTATGCAAAAGGACATAGAAGGAGGAAAGCAATATTTCACTTATGAATACAAGTCAAGTGTCCTTAGAAGGATCTGAACTTACAAATTAACAGAGTCTGATTAGGGGATACAGGTGATAGACGGTCAGGGAAGCAGAGCACAAAGAGGTTGCATATAAGCAAAGGAATGGGAGTTACTCGGGAGCTCTGTGATGGGTATAACCTGATAAAGCTAAGTTCCCTATGACAAGGCAGAAAGGGCAAACCAATGTTATCCTACAATTACTGTATCTCTGTATCACTCACTGTGTCCCATTGCTCATCAATTTGCTCAAGTGAGTGTCAGTATCATCTCCTTTTGTCCCTGTTGCATTTGAGGTCAGAGGAATGAGGCCCATTATTGTTACTGTTTTGGGCATATCAAATATGCCACGGGTAGCTTGCCAGGCTCTGCCATGTGAGATTCTGTGCCTACAGTAGAGTACTTGAAATAAATATCTAGACCTAAGGCATAGTACAGAGGGTAGGTCGTTTTTGAGTTGCCTGCAGTGCCCCAGTATTTGATCCTGGCATTCCATATGGGCCCACTAGTCCTGCCAGGAGTTGATCATGAGCAACACTAGACATGACCCAAAAAACAAAATTTAAAATCAAATCCATACCTCAAAATCAGGATATTAATTTATATACAAATAGCATTCTTATATTTTCACAACTTGCAATTTTTAGAATTATAGATATGATTTTACAAATAAAACAGCTCATAGTCTGTTGAAACAAGTATAACAGTTTAACAATGTTCACTATACTGTTACTCTGGAAAATAGCATACTGTTATTTTGAAATATATAAACTGAAATATATAAACTGAAAATAATATACTGTTACTTTGGAGAACAACACACAATATCTTATAGAGTGAAAAATCCCAGCCATGATTAAAAACAGTTGCAGGGTTGCTGCTGAAAATAAAATAAACCTTTTAATCTTTAAATTCAAAATTGTTTTTAATCATGGCCTTTCTTTGATGATTAACCAATCTTAGAGGTCATGACGTTCCCAAATAATTTCAGGAATGGAGGACTTTATTGTTTATATAAATATTCCCATGTTTGGATAGTTCAATGTGAACATGTATTTCCATTTACTTTCCGTGGGATGCATGAAGTGGCGTGTGGGAATTTGCTTGTTTTAAGTAAACAAGATATGGTTTAATGTTTCTATTAAACTTGCCTTCAGTGAGTGAATATTGCTAGGTTAGAACTGTCTCCACACTGAAATTTCACTTCATAAATGCTACAAATCAGGTTTTCCATTGCTAATTTCAAAGGGTTTTGTCACAGTTCCTTTTGAGCAGCGTTTTGCCAGTGCACTGCTCTTTGATTCAACTTTGGCTTTGCAACCGCTTTGTTCTGGGCAGCAGATTTTGGCAGAAATAATGTGATGCTGGCCTACTTCTTCAGACTTTGGCCTCTGCTTTTAGCCTCTTAGAATTTGTCATTGAAAATTGCTCAGGCAATTAGGCAAGAGAGCCACAGACTCAGCTTAAAACTAGTATGCAGCTGCCAACTACCTTCAGATGGATCTCCAGCCATCAGCTACCAGCAATGGCCACTCATAGAAAACACACTACAGAGACAAACTTCCCTGAGATTCAAGACAATCATAGAGTTTGAGCAAATCAAATATTATATATTTTTCAGACACTGAATATGATTTGGCTTATAATAGATAAGGCACAGCTTTAAAGAAATGAAACTAGTTTTGCACCTCCAATATATACACACATATATACATACACATAATACTTTTATAATATATATGTACATTATATCTATATCTATACCTATATCTATATCTATATCTATACAATATACAGTTGAATCTTAACTCTAGAGATCTAATTAACCAAAACTCTCTATCTATACTGGACCACTAGCCTATTTGTTTATGTAATAAATTTGTATGATTAATAGAACATTATGAAGTATATATGTGTTAATATATCAATGTTAATCTCTGAACATTCTGTTGTAAAAACAATTTATTAGCCACCATTTTTTTTACCACAATTTGTTTTTCTCACCATCAATTAGTACACAATTCAACTGATATAAGGACCCCAAAATACCTTTGTCAAATAAGTTATCAAACCATGAAAAAAGAGAGAGAAACTTTCATGCATATTGAAGAAAGGGTCTTTTTAAAGCTACGTATTAAATGATTCCAATTATATGTTATTTTTGAAAGGTCCTGGAGCCCCAGATGCAATATCCAATATGGCAAGAGTCTTTAAACATCACTGGAAACATTGGCTGCTCTTCACCAGGAGTGGCCCCTGGGTATCTCAAACACTGCTGTTGAGTCCCATCACACACAAAAAAATTCAGTAGTTTTAACATTTTGGAAGAAGGAAGAGATAAATAGAAGTCATAAAGTTATATTCAGGACAGCAAAATTATCCTGTTTGATACTCTAATGGTAATGGTAGATACAGGTTTGTTAAAACCATAAAGTAATTCTGGTAAACAACTGGCAGAATTATCATAATGAAAATATGTCACAAGTATAATTTATAATTCTTCTACACATAGATAATCATATAGCAGAAATAAATTATATTGTACTAAAACAAATACATCAAAATGTAACTTAAGCTTTCATTCATTAAGTTGACTATCTGATCAGTGTTGACTTAACTTGGAGCCATCCCCTAAAATTTAAGTGTGGGGCCATAGATAAAATGCAATTGGGTAGGATGCTAACCTTTCACTCAGCCACCCAGATTTGATGTCCAGTATCCCACATGGTTTCCTGAACCTTCCAGAAGTGGTCCCTGAGCATGTGTCAGGAGTCAACCTTGAATGCCATTGGGTACTCAAGTAGCACTATAGCACTGTAGCACTGTCGTTCCATTATTCATCGATTTGCTCGAGCAGGCACCAGTAATGTCTCTATTGTGAGACTTGTTGTTACTGTTTTTGGCATATCAAATACGCCACAGGTAGCTTGCCAGGCTCTGCCATGTGGGCAAGATACTCTCGGTAACTTGCTGGGCTCTTCGAAAGGGACGGAGGAATTGCACCCGGGTCAGCTGCATTCCATACAGGCACCCTACCCTCTGTGCTACAACAAAATAAATAATTCAATCATTACTTACTATACTTAAAATATAAGTATATTGGGTTGGAGATGTAGCTTAGAAAACCTAAATATGGGCCAGTCATGCCTGAAGTCCTGGGTTCTATCCCTGGCAGTTCATAACCTCTGTCCACCTCCGTTGTACCCTACGTCTGTACCTGCTCAGCACTGCATTTTTATGCCCCAGCACAGCAAAGACAGGCTTACACTCCAAAGCTGATTATCTCTGATAGTGACCGTTTCACCCCTGAGTACTATTAGAGAATTTCCCAAGCAAATCAGTTTGTATTTCAGACTAGAGTTTACACATAGAAAGGAAATGTTGGCTAAGAAAATTAAGAGTGGGAAAGAAAGACTTTATGAAGTATCTGTGCTTCATTTTGTAGTAATGTTATGTGCATAAGGAAACCTCATAAAATGAACCACGAAGCAAGTGGTATTTCAATAGCAAATATCACAAAGACCATAGGAAGTAGAAATCTAATTCAGAATTATTCCATAAAGGTCAGTGAAAAGTAGATAAAAGAAAAGAAAGAACATCAGATGATAGGAACTTTCAATAATGTCCTCATCAGAAAGGTCAGATATTCCTCTATTGTTTTTGTAAAAGATTACAAAATATTTTGCTTAAATACTGCTTAGCAATAGTGAAAAGAAAACAGCTTCCATTTAGTTACTGAAGATCGTCTGATTGCTTTATCTTCATTCATCGAAGATATAAGGACCAGGATTTTAAAGAAACAAAGCTATTGCTTTGCTGTCGGTCTTGTGGCATAGGGAATTTCTTTCTCCTCACATGGTTTCTGTCCTTTTATAATCTGAAAGCTAGAATTCCGACCGAAGCCTTGTCTGTGCAGCTTTATTATTAAACATTATTCTGAGTAACAGAGTTCTCAGGACATCTTTAAAAGCCAAAGGAAACATGCAATTTCAATAGTGTTCCTGACAAATTCAGAAGGATCATAGGCATCGTTGTGTTAAAAATAGGAATCAAAGAACTTACCTTGCAGTGAAAGAAACTCTTTCTTCCCCCACCCTTGGCTCTTTGGTATTCTGTTGTAAATAAAAATAATTGATGATGTTGGTAAATATAAGCAAAAGAGTCCAAAGTGATTTTTATTTTAATCATGTTTAAGTAACTGTTTTTTAGGTCATATTACGGGTTTTAATTGACCTGAAATATGTTTCTTTCATAACATTGAGTGACCATAGGCCTTTGTGATCTAGAATCTAGGTGCTATGAATAGCTTATGTGACCTGAAAGCAATATAGCTGGGGAATCCCTTTTGTTTATCAATGAATAAGTTAAAGCCTCATTCTTAGAACATTAGAATTAGAATAGAGAGGATAATTATGGGTGAACATTTGAGGTAGACAGAATTATGATATAGAAGATAAAAGATTAAGTTTAGAAGAAATGTAAAATTGATTTTCCCCCCACAATTTTGTGTACAATGTAATGGCAAATGTAGTAAGTGACAAATACTAGAGAAATTTTGGTTAGTGTCAGCATTTTTTCAATGTTTAATGAGAGAAAACACTCCTCTGGCACAAAAAAAAATAGCTTTTGTAATTTGAACATCAGAAATCTCAATTATGAGTTACTATAGGAGTCACATTAGGTTTACTTACAGATGAGATTTGCTTACAGTAGAAATCAACAATACTGATACTTCATTTCAAATATTTATAGGAATTTCTAAATACCATAGAAATATACGCAAGGAAAGAATACAGTTCTTGATAAAGAATTCATTAAATTAAAAGGTGGAATATTTTTTAATAAAAGAGGCATTTTAAAATATATGTGTGGAAATATATATTATTCATATGTATTATTGACATTATGGAAATCTGAATAAGCATTAATACATTTATAGAAAAATATTATACTTGACTATATTTATCAACCTTTGAAAATAATTATTTTGTAGTAACTCTAATGAAGGAATTTTTTCTAGGGAAATATTCATACAAAGATTATTTTAAAATTATTGGTTAAGAAAACATTTTACAATGAAAGGCCTAATTAGCAAGTTTATTTCATGGGATGTACTGATGTGGAAACATACAATATTAAATAAGAAAGGTTAATTTCCTGGATGCGAATTATGACAATAGACTTACTTTACAGGAAGTAAAAGGAAGCCAAGTTCTGACTCTACTTAGATAATGCAAACATTGTTGGGATATCTAATGTTATTTCCTGAATCCAACCAGGCAACATTTCTCAGATTAGGTTTATAAATTATTTTGAGAAGTAGACATGGAATAAGTAATATATTGGAATTCAAATTTATGTTTACAGAGAAAAAAGTTTTGCTTGTACAGAATCAAGACTCAGGCCAAAATTATTCTTAAACAGTGCACCCTATTATGGGTATTCATCTGGAAAAATACTAATATGAGTATTTGATGTGTAAAATGTTTTGATACATATAATTATGGTATATCAAATGTGTGCAAGACAGTTTTTCCCATATAATTATGATCAATAAATATCATGGTTTAAAATAATCCTGGGGAGAGCCTGGCCTAAAATATTAAGGTTGAAATGACTGTCAAAATGCTGTAGCAATGATTGTTGGTCTTTGCAGCATCTAAAAGCCCATCATGCAGAAATAATGTTGTGTGGTGAAGAAAGAAGCAATGGCAGCAGAGAACCAAGTTTGACAACTGGATAATCAGATCTTCAAGGTTTATCACCAGACCAAATAAAGTCATTTGCACTCAGTAAATACATCAGATTCGCTTTTGTCTTTGTTTTTTCAAACTTCACAATGAAGTGCATGCTATACAAAAATTTCTGTATTATGGATAAGGTGGGAACATAAAAATATGATTCCATGACATTATATTTTTACACAAACTATAAAAATGTTCCTAATCACTTCAGTTTTCCTTTTCCATTTTATTACTTTAGGTTAACCCTCTGAAGAATTCATTAAGTGATAATGAAACTCAAAAGGGAGGACTACTTGGAATATTTTCACAATAGTAATATTCATGATCTTGAAGAGTTTAAGTGGAAATGGAATTTAAGGAATATTAAGAATAGATTATTCATCAAATATATGTGACAGCAATTAAAAACATCAAGTTCCTATGAATTAGATGATGGTTAATAGTTCAAATTCATGAAGTATTAAATTGATTCACTGACCTATAAGTTATCTATGTAAAATGAAGATGAAGCACAGCACACTCAAAGTTACATATACAAATTTTAAAATTATGTTGTCTTCAATGCCTGATCTTAAAACAATGGGATTGTGAACCAGTATAGAAATTAGAATGAGTTTGTGAAGTAATAAATGGGTAAAAGAATAGCAATATACATATTATGAGAGTGCATAAATGCACTCCTAAAAAATGGTTTGGAAATATCTATATAGATTCAAGCAGCCAGTCAAAGGGATTTATTATGGATTCTGGAGCTTGCCAAACTCCCAATTAAGATTATGATGATGCTATTGGTGTTGCAAATATCTCATTTCAAATTGAAAAAAATATGCTTAGGAATGTTTACCATTTTTAATTACTAAGAATAAAGCAATCATACAGATTTGTACAAAATATGAAATGAAAAAGAACAATAGGAATGAGAAAACATTGAAGAAAGTGGAATTATGTTTCATAATATCAATTGAAGCAGTATTTATTAGATTTGGGAATTAATTACTCTATGGTGAACTCCATAACAATAACACATTTAGCTGGGTGCTTGAGAACAGAAACCAGACCACAGTGGGTTGAATAGTGAATGGGAGTCTCACGCCTGGTCAAAGAGAGTCAGTGCTATTCTTTTGAGAATTTTGGAGGAGAAACGGGAGACAGCAACTTTGAAGTAGCTAAAAGAAAGAAAGGTCTGTGCCAGAATATCAAAGTCATTTTTGTCTTCTCCTAAGAATTTCCCTTTAAAGTATATTTAATATTCTAGATCTTGGAAGAAGTTGAAACGTGGTGTTATTCTTTGTATTTGAAAAGTCAAGTCTTTGATTAGGCTCTTTAAATCCTTTGGTTCTACTTATGGTTATAAATTTATTTATATGTATTTAATTGGGTAAATTATATAGCATTTTCAAAGTTTTGGGGGGTATATATATGTAAATAACAAAATTTATAAAAATCAGCATAATTACAAAATTGTTTTTATATATTTGTTATGTGTCTTAGTATCCAAAAACAATACTAACTATAATTAATACCGGGAAAGTATTAATAGCAAGTAAATATACACCAAACTGAGACATAGCGGAAGTAACCAATTCTGAGTATATCTCCAAATCAGCCATTCAGTTCAGGCAATAGACTATCACATATAATGTTATATACTTCATATATAATTTTTAGTAAGATAAATGAAATAAAGTAAATAATAATCACTGTATATCAATGTCTAACGATTCAAAAAATACTCCATTATTGATTGTCTTCAAATCCACTCTCCAGGTATATATTAACTAATTACAAGTCTTACAAAAATAAATGTATAATATTTATAAATATGTATTATGCTTCTGGTATTGCTCTACCTGTATTTCAGTGTGAAAAATAAATAGCAAACACACACACCCACAAACCCACAGACCCACTTACCAACCCCCAATAAAACATTATGGCATTGGCCTATTTCAGGTTTTCTGAAAATTAAGAGGAAGAATGAAAAAAATAATTCTTGTTATCTGCATATTGTACCTGGTTAATACCAAAAAATTTTGCTTTTAAACATGTGTATCCTTTACTCCACCTAAATGAAGTCCTGTATTATAAGAATGGTGATTTTATATGCTGAAGAAATTAATATACTGTCAAAAGTCAAATAAACACAAAATGGTAAAATCAAGATCATCATCATCATCATCATCATCATCATCATCATCATCATCATCATCATCATCATCATCATCCCACTGATTGTCAAATTTCTTGAGTGGTCTCTGCAACCTCTCCATTCGTCCTATCCCTGAGATTTTAGAAGCCTCTCTCCACTCCATCTTCCCAATGATGCCGCATTGGAGGCTGTTTCAGGGTCAGGAAAATGAGACCCAGTTTGTTACTGGCTTTAGCATATGAATACACCATGGGAAGCTTTCAAGGCTGTCCCATATGGGCAGGAAACTCTCAGTAGTTTGCTAGTTTCTCCCAGAGGGAGAAGTAAATCAAACTTTAAAGAGAAAAATCAAGATAACTTTTCATACTCCTAAACACTTTAAATCAAAGTTTTCTTCATTGCAAATTTTTTTTCTAGTTGTCATCTTGACAAAAAAAGAAAATATAATCTGAATACTACATAGAGGAAGATTAAATCCAAGAAAACATGTTCCTGCTGCATGGGGGGATTCCACGTGAGTGCACTGGAGATCAGTGAGATCTGTGGACTGGTTTTGGAAACTAAGCTTTTGTGTGGGGGAACCAAAGCAAAAAGGGTTTATCTTATCAGCCTCCTTTCTCAATTCATTGTTGGAAATATTTTCACAAGACCCAGGCAGATAATGAAGTGGGTACGGCACTGACTTTGCAAGCAGCTGACCAGGGATTGGGCTTGGCTCCCGGTTGTGCTCCCCTGCCAAAGCACTGTCAGGAGCAATTCCCGACCACAGAGCCAGGAGTAAACCCTGAGCACATCCAGGTGTGGCCCCCAAACAAAATAAAACAAAAAAACTCTTTCAGAGGAATCAGAGATACAGTTCAGGGGTTCATGTACTTCCTCTGCAGGGGACCCCAGATCCCAGTTTGGACATCTCATGTAGATCTCTCACTTCTGCCGAGGTGATGAAGCCTGGGGACAGAATCAAGAATGAGGTCTGAGCCAACATTGTGTGAATCAAAAGACAAAAGAAGATCCTTTCACAGCATCAGCCTCAGCATCATACTGTCATTCTACAGAAGAGAGTAGTTTTTTTTCTTTTTTTCAGTCTTCATTATTTTTATTTTATTTAATTTTTTTATTGAACCTTCATGGGCTATGGTTACAAAGGTTTCATGTTTAAGTTTCAGCCATAGAATGATCAAACACCATCCCTCCACCTGTGCATATTTTCCACCAACAGGGTCCCCCAGTATCCCCCCCACCCCATCCCAACATTGCCCCTGCCTCTAGGGCAGACAGTTACCCACTCTCTCTATGTTTGGGCATTGTAGTTTGCAATACCAGATACTGAGAGGGCATCACATTTGATCCTTTATCTACTTTCAGCACACATCTCTCATCCAGAACTATCCCTCCAACCATCATTGACTTAGTGATCCCTTCTCTACCTCAGCTGCCTTCTCCCCCCTGCTCATGAGGCAGGCTTCCAACCATGGAGCAATATTCCTGGACCTTGTCTCTACTGTCTGTCCCATATTATATTATTTTATATTACAGAAATGAGTGCAGTTATTCTATGTCTGTCTAGGAGGATTTTTTCAAGATATAGACATACACATATATATTTACATATATGAAAATTATGTACAAAACTGATGTCAAGGAGATATCCCAAATGCATTAAATTTGTCATGAAATTCATTCTAAATAGCAGTGCACTTTAAAAATGACATCCTAAATTATATCCTAAAAGCTATAGTGCCTGTAGAAGTCTTCACAGTGTACACCACCAGACTACAGCATTTTAAATAAATTATTTCATTAACTGCATTGCATTTACATATAGGGCAAATTTTCTTTGGTGAGTGAATAGAGATGCAGGTTAGTTTTGGTAATAATAGAGGTAGGGTATGAATGAGAGCTTTATGTATCAGTAGTTCTGAAAGTGTTAGCAAACTGAAAGGCAAATTGGAAACTGAAGGTGTCAGATTAGAGTGTGAATTAAAAAGAAAAATTCTAGAAGCCTTTATTATCACCAGATTACCTGTCAAGAATAAATGGGAAGCTCACATTCATTTTATTTTTATATAAACTAAAATATTATGTTATATAATATTCTGACCTTTCCAGTTTTATTATACAGAGATTATAGAGTTTGATGGTAAAGTATGATTTACATAGGTGTGCCTATTTATATTTGACATTTATACACAAAATAACTCTAAGTGCACACAGCACACAAAAAAATTCAAAAATAATTTTCAAATAACTTTAAATGCTGTTTTTATTACAAAATAGTTTTTATTAATATTACTATCCTAAGCAGTGTTTTTTTGCAATAAACTTCAATTCAGTATTAGTATGTAAATGAACATAAGATTAGTATTAACTTTTCTTGGATGAAATTGGGAGATATATTTTTTAAAAAGTTTTATTCTGATCAATCCAACAGCCAACTGTGCCTAGGGAAGAAACTCTTATTATAAAGTAGATTTTCAAAGTTTGAGAAATGGTCTTTGTGTAACACTAATCAAGTTGTATATACTAGGTGAAATGAATCAAAAGAAAATCATTAAATGTGACCACTTTTGTAAAGAACAAGAACTTTAAAACATCCAGGAAACGGATTTCCTACTTTTAATGACACACTGTTATTCCTCAAGTTCGAAAAACTTTACTGATATTAACCTAAGTCTGAAAACTTGTCTTCTCCTCTAGAATTTAGAATAAATATCTATAGGTGAATATTTTTATCTATCACATTTGGACGCAATTAAATATCACAATAAGGGAAAGAACAGTTGCACATCTTTAATTAAAATTTAAATTGTAGGTTTACTTTTTCCATTAAATATGCATGGAATTACATTAAAACATGGACACGCTAACCCACCATTCCACGTGGAATACCGATTACACGGCCATGTGCAGAAACATAAGTTGTATTATTGCAGGTGACATGATTATCTTAGCATGTTTCTGCATTGTAGAAAATTACAAAATAAAGTAATTGCTTGGAAAATGTAAAAGCTTAATTAGGCAGAAAGGTTTTCATTTTGGATCTAGAAAGATATATCTGTGGTAGAATTAATTGGAAGTTCAGCATCCATAGGTTGGAATCCCAACTCTTTCATTCTCCAGCTAAATAGCAATGGTAGAAATTTAACAATATTTCTGCTGCTCATTCTTTCGGAATGGTAAAGTAATACTTGAAGAACTTTCAGAGGATCGCCTATAAAGAATGCAAAATCTACAGAACAAAAACATGGTAAGTCATGTAGTTACTATTTTAACATACTAGACTCTTTCATGAGATCTCATTTTTTTGTTTTTTCTCTTAAATTATTTTCAATATTAGCAGCTATTATTTCAAACTTCCAGTATAAATAAAGATGCTGAAAAAACATTATTTCATTTAATTTTTGTTCTGTTTTGGTTTATGTAAGATATGAATCCTCATATATAGAAAGATAATTCTTCTGATACTCTTGTATATGTACATGTATAAATATATTTTAGTATTATGAAACAATATTCATTAGTATCAAAAGATCTCATGTGTTTTCCTTTATTAAATAATCTTATGAGCTTTTTGTATAATGGAAAATTGCAAATTATCCTAATTAAAATATGGTTATAGACTTTTGACATAAGCATGCTCTGGAATCTTATTAGAGATACATATCCTCAATCCCATTCCAAACTTAGTAAATAACATAAAGCATTTTGATATCTGTAGGAAATGCACATAGGCAGCTTGGGTCTACTTGTTCCAGGATATATATTAGCAAGAAACAGGAAAAACAGATACAATTTTTTTAATGATTTCTATCACAGGATTCATTTCATTATTCTTTCTATCCTATAAGATACACAAATCAAAGAAATATGAAATAAAACAATTTTTTTCTTTTTAGGTTACACCCGGCGATGCTCAGGGGTTCCTCCTGACTTTACACTCAGGAATTACTCCTGGCAGTGCTCGGGGGACCATATGGGATGCTGAGAATCAAACCCGGGTCAGCGGCATGCAAGGCAAACACCCTCCCAGCTGTGCTATGGCTCCATCCCCAGAAAACAATTTTTATAAAAATATTAAAAGGATAATTTCTACTTATGCTCATATGGATTATTTTAAAAAGTCTATTTATAAATCACTGAATCACTGTCATCCTGCCACTAATCAATTTGCTCAAGAAGGCACCAGTAACGTCTCCATTGTCAGACTTGTTGTTACTGTTGTTGACATATCAAATATGCCATGGAAGCTTGCCAGGCTCTGCCATGTGGGCAAGATACTCTCGGTAGCTTGCCAGACTCTCTAAGAGAGGCAGAGGAATCGAACCCGGATTTACTGAATGCAAGGTAAACACCCAACCCACTGTGCTCATGAACTATATAATTATAACATAATATAATATAATATAATATAATATAATATAATATCCGCGTGGCAGAGCCTGACAAGTTACCCGTGTGTATTGGATATGCCAAAAACAGTTGCAATAAGTCTTTCAATGAGAGACATTACTGGTGCCTGCTCGAACAAATTGATGAGCAATGGGATGACAGTGATTATAATATAATATAATATAATATAATATATATCGGAGGGGCAGGTTGAGTTTATCTATATCTATAGATACATATCACCTGATAGCCTAATTCTCCCTCTTGGAGAACCTGGCAAGCCACTGAGAGTTTACTGCCCGCAAGGGAGAGGCTCGCACGCTCCCCATGGCATATTCATATGCCAAATACATTAACAATGATGGATCTCATTCTCTTGACCCTTGAAGAGTCTCTAATACGGCACCGTTGGGAAGGATGAGTAAAGAAAGGCTGCTAAAATCTAGGATGAATGGAGACATTACTGGGCCTGCTCAAGCAAATCGTTGATAAATGGGATGACAGTATATACATACCTCGTGGGGAGTCTGGCAAACTACCGAAAGTATCCTGCTTGCATGGGCAGAGCCTGGCAAGCCACCCAGGGTATATTCAACATGCCAAAAACAGGAATGATAGGTCTCATTCCTCTGACCCTGAAAGAGCCTCCAATCCTTGGGAAAGATGAGTAAGGAGAGGCTGCAAAAATCTCAGGGCTGAGAAGATTCGAGAAGTTACAAACAAAGGGGTGACAGTGACAGTGATAGTGATACAGTGATTTATAAATCATCCATTTGAGTATATTTGAGTAGTTTGGCAACTCAGATCAATTTTGGGCAAAAACATGATAGTTTTCCTCCAGGATAATTTTGTGTGGGTTTAAAGGTAAAAATAAGTCACTTCAATAAAACTTAGTGTTACGGCTAATTTACAAGGAAGGGGAAACAGGAGAAATGACCTCCCCAAGAATCCATTTCCTATTCTTTCAACTTCCTTCTGCTTAATTTCTCAACAGCTGACTTAGTCAAAGGGGACTTTGCAAAGTAAATCCACTGTGATATCTTTTCTCTCATCTCTGTCCCTGGACATCTTGATTTTTTTCTCTTAAAAAATTTCTATTAATTTGCCAGAAAAACAGTTCCAATAACTCAAGAGCTAGAACTTCAGTTTCCTCATACATGAAATATAGAAGTGGTGGTTGTGAGGTTTAAATGAGACAGTGCCTATGAAGCAAATGAACTGTGGAATCACAAGAGAGATAGACTTCTCTACTCTTATCATTCATTAAAACACAGATGAATTCCAGTTGTAAAGTTCCCATGGACATCGGTCTCCTACGTCCTGAACCTATTTATCTATTATCTAAACAAATGCCGTTTCAGGGGCATCCTAAAGGCATCTCAAATTAAACCAATCACAAAATAACTTTTTTTTCTGAAGGTTCTCAGTGCTTTGGAGGTGGTTTTAGTGGTTTCCAGCTGTTTTGGTAAATGGTGACTTTCAGTTATCATTGGTTTTTATTGCACTGTCCCCTAACTCTCACTCATTCTCTTATCAAAAGTATTTACTCCTGAGAATACATACTTTAAGAAGAAAACAGATAGGATCCGGAAAGATAGTGAAGCCATTGGGGCATATTCCTCACTTCCAAGCAGTGCTCAGGACGTCTCTGGAGTATGGCTGGGTGAAGACCTTGAACCTTCTAGCACCAGAAGGAGGCAATTATTCCCTGCACAGCAGGGTCCAGGAAGTATCATATTATTGACTCTTGCACTTAACCACTAAACCGATGGCTGGGTTGGTCAAGAATCACTAATGGGGCCCTGGCTAGTGAAGACCCACTCAACTCATCTCAAAACTATAGAACTTTATAGATTGCAAGTGATAACATGTAATTATCAAACGTATTTTGGAATTAAACTTAATATTCTTGAATTTGATACATACTCATACACTCCAAATTTTCTCTAGAAAAAAAAAAGCTCAGAGAAAAATCAGAACAAACCCTTCCTCGTAAAATTTACCTTGAAATATTATAGATACAACTATAACTGGATAAAATATAATTGTAAAACTGGCAAGGAAATAATATGGATTGAAAATAAAATTTTAAAAAAGTAACTATGTAATATTATAAGTTAATTTCTTTAAGAAATGTCTTAGAAATTAAAATATTATGAGCATGACTGTTTGTTAAAAAACCCTATATGTATATTTCTACCTTTTTTTAATAATATGTACATTTATATCCAGAGGAGACAATGATCACAATAACTCTCTGTTTTATATTTTTTACTGAAATTATTTGTAACATGTATTCTTAAAAATTATATTACCAACTTCTCCATGCAGTCTCTAAATCCTCTAGCCAAAAGAACATATAGTATCAACCCCAGCATTAATTTTTAGACATCCTCAAGCTATTTCCTAAGATTAGCCAAAGAACCGTTCTTAGATGACCCTTGTGAACTACCAGATCATGACATTCAAAAACAGTGACAGATAGCCTGAAGGTTGCTGCTGCAATTTCCTTCATCCTGTTAATCTTAAAGTTATGAATTCTGCTCAAGGGAAGGGAAACATAACCTCCATTCCCCCAAATTACTATTTTGTAGAATAATTTGTATAGATCATTAGTATTCAAAGTCTTTATTTAAGAAGATCCAAACCACATAATCATAATCAGGTGAAATGATTATTCTCAATATGCACAATAAATGTTCTCCCTTTGAAGCAATATGTAATTTATTTTTATTGAATCAAGGTAAGATAGAATATTAGAAAACTGTTCATGATTGTGTTTCAGCAATACAATGGTCAAGCACCCATCTTTTCACCAGTGTAATTTTCCAGCACCAGTGTTCCCAGCTTCCTTCCCACCCTTCAAGCCACTCCTCACCCAGCCTGCCTCTGTGGCAGGTACCTCTCTTCTCTCTCTCTCTCTCTCTCTCTCTCTCTCTCTCTCTCTCTCTTTCTGTCTCTCATTTTAAGCCTTATGGCTTCCTATACATATGCTGAAAGGTTATTATCTCTATCTCTTTATCTGCTTTCAACACTCAGCTCTTGTCCAGAGTGATCATTTCCAACTATCTTGTCACAATGCAAACTCCTCTTTCTTAACTCTCCTCCACCTCTAACACCATGGACCAACCTTTAACCAGACCTTCTGGCCCATTTTCCCCGGCCTTGCATACTAGTGAAAGCAACATTTTAAATATGAGCTGCTAAATACAGAAACAGGAAGAGAATAACTACATCAGGGTTCAATAACAAAAACAAATGTGAAAATTTATCTGAATATAAGAATCGCTTCACTTTACTATTTCATATATGTCTCAACAAATAAATCTTTCCACCAATGTCCCTTAGTTTTTTGTTTATTTTAGGCCATGTCCCTCGATTCTGAGGAGTTATTCTTGGCTCTGCATTCAGGAATTATTCCTGGTATAAATTGGAGTGCCATACGAGAATTTGGGGATCAAATGGACTCAACTTCAAGCAAGGCAAGCACCCTAGATCCTATACTATCATTTTGCCCCATCATTGATCTATTTCGGAAGAAAAGTAAAACAGTGAAATGAATATACTATACTTTTTTTTTTTTTTTTTTTGCTTTTTGGGTCATACCCAGTGATGCACAGGGGTTACTCCTGGCTCTGCACTCAGAAATTACGCCTGGCAGTGCTTGGGGGACCATATGGGACACGGGGATTAAACCTGGGTCGGCTGCTTGCAAAGCAAACACCCTACCCGCTGTGCTATCACTGTGGCCCCCATACTATACTAATTTTAAGGATAAAATTGGTTAACAAATCAATTTCATTTCCATATAAGCATATCATCACAAAGAGACAGTATCATACTTGCTTTTGTGATAACACAAGCATTGTGAGACATAGAACTGTATATTCTTTTGTCAAAATTTAGAAAAAACTATTTTACATTTTCACAAACATGTTATATATTTATATTTATTTAGTGTCACTTTAAAATTCATTGTGGTATTTTTGCATTGTGGAAAAGGTTGATAATATAGTAATGCTTACCACTTTATCCATATGTAGTAGTTGTACATTTTTGCAATATGTATATTTTAAGGAAATAGAATCAACAGTATCATTGAGAACTTCTAATAATCATATTAATTATAGAGTATAGAATACTTTTATTTCTACTGAGCATGGACCTACTGAAAATCTAGGTCCAATTTTATGTACTAAAGATACAAGTTTTAAGGAAGAAATTTCTGACTCTAAGAAATATACAAATGGGATGTCACAAAAATATAAAGGTCAGTATAATAAGCTATGAATACTACTATTTTTAATGCATTAAGGATAATGTCAAGAAAACAACAAGGTAGATACTATGTCATAAATAATTTCCAGAGATTCTGTCAGCATTAAGTCTCAGAAATGTCTGATTTATCAGACACTTTTTATATTATTTTAAAAGGACCTACATAACATATCATTATACAAATGTGTTTGACTATTAAAATTGCATTACAGCATGATATATAGTTGTTGGCACAAGTCAAACTCTCCTTGTCTCTAGTATTACCAGGTGATACATTTTTCCTGCATCCAATCCCAATACAGTAGTGTCATGTAGCTTTAAACTCCCAAAAACCAATAATCACACAACATGATGTCGGATAATTCAATGTCCAAATATTCATGACATCTATTCACTAAGCTCAATTTGTACACTACTTCCCTGAGATAGTATCATATTCTACACATAAAGACCTTGGTCTCCAAAGAGTGTCTTTTATGCCACACACTTGTTAAAAATTAGACTGATATTGGTGATTCCTATCAGTGGGATTTGAAATTTCCACAATCCTCTGCATTTAGTAATCAGGTACCCACTGCAAATTTGCTTCTTAACTGTGTTTCTAACCAACTGGTTATGACAGGCACTTCCATCCATGGCCCTTTCCTCAGTTCAATGAACTTGCAAGTGAGCATGAGAGAACTCAGAAGACCCATTTATCCAGGAGATCACTACAAAAGTACGTAACTTAGGGAAAAGTCAGGCATAAAGAGACTCACTTCTTAAGAATGAATCAGGCAAGAATAAAAAACACATAGTTCCTTCTCCAGACATATGTCATCGCCCCCATTTTTACATGTTCACTAGTCTCCATTAACTCCCTTTGGGGCTTTTAGAGGTGTTTTAATTATATAGTCATATCTGATGAACTTTTCAAAATGTGTCTATTCTGAGCACTTGTCATCCCTCACATTTCACTTAAAGAAGAACATTACATATTTTTTTCAAATTCCTGAAATGCATGTATGAATCCAAATCTTATTCTGCAGCAGAAACCATCTTAAAATCTTTAGCTATCTTATTTTAGATTGTGATCTTCCTCCTATTAAGACAATATTTAATTTGTGTCTTAAATATTATTATTACTATTCCCATACATTTTCTTTTCAGTATTTCTGATTTATCTATTGAATAACCCCTGTATATCCATGTAATAATTTCTACTTTTAATTTTTATTGCTTTTTTATTTATATACAATCTAGTATGGTGTTTTTTAAAATTTAAAATTCCACCTAGAATTAAGCTTCTCTGCTCTAAAATCTCTTACAACTCTCTCCTATTTTTTATAGTCATAATGATATGTTCTGATTAGAATACACCTTTATACCTCCCTGTCTTTCATCAACTCAAACCAACATTTACCACCTCAATTTATCCTCAAAGTCCAGCCAGTGCAAACACTGTATTCCTCACATTATTGACCATATCACAGAGTACAACATTGTTAAGAACTTGGATAAAATATTTGTAAGTCCTTCTTGCTTCTAATAAAGTAAAGAATTATAGTAACATCATGAGACACAGAGGAAAAAACAAAGAACAGTTATAACCTTTGTTGTGTCTTTAACCTAAATGTAGAATGACATAATTCTCTTCAACTATAATGAGAGAAAATTAATTTTAGGAGGAGATGAATAAATTCAAAGAATATAAAGTGATGTCTATGACTGATAACACTGATAGAATATATTTGAAATTTGTTGAATGCAGATGAAATGTTCTCATCACCTCCCAAACTATCTTGACAGACAATTACATATTTAACCATACATCAAGTCAAATATGGTAAGTTACAGAAAATCATTAATGAATAAACCTCTTTAGGAATGTAAACATTCATCAAATAATCATATAATATGTACTTTAAAAATTTGATTTTACTTATTAACTTTGTCCAAATAAAGATGAAAGATGGGCATATGTTGTTAGTTGAGGAAAAAAGAAAAACTGAACAGATAGTTTGCGTAGAACATAAATTTTCTCTAGAGGATTTGGAAGTTTGGGGGTTGTGCATATGCAGGAGAAATTAGTGAGAGAAATATGCTCAATGTTAAAGAATTTTAACAGCAAAGAAAATTAAAGGACCTGGAGATCTCAGTCACTGGACATCAAGTCTCTAAGATTATAAGCAAAGAAAAAAAGAGTTTTGTCAGAATTTGCTTTCACATATGCCAGGGTGTTTCTCTTATTTCAAGCCAAAATGTGAAGACAAAGGAATAGAAGAGATTTTGTTTTGAGGAAGGGTGTGAAGCTGTGGAACTGGAGGATTAGAAGTCTTCATGAATGGGGATATTGCCAAAAATATCAGTTACGATGTGGAGAGTTTTCCAGTCATCACTTACCATTATTTAGGAGGTTGGTTCTGGTACCACGTAAGCACAACAAAGTTTTCCTTTATCTTCATTGAGATTTCCTTGGGCCTTGCAAGGAGGACTTTATAATCAAGAAACTGTTCACATGAATACTACCTAAAACAGAATGACAAAGGTCATTTAATCTGATATGGACAAATGTCTTAACTCCTGTATTATCTCTCCAGCCTCACAGTAAATATTAGCTACTTGTGAATGTTCTGAATATAGTCTATCCCCACACATTCAGTATGTTTGCACTAGTGTGTATATGCGTGTATGTGTGTATATGTGTGAATATGTGTATGTATGTTCCCTGTGTTCTAATTTTTCATAGTCTTCAAGGTTGTGTTCATTATTTTTATCATGTCTTACCATGCTGAACTGAATATTGTTCTGCAGAAGGTCTTTCTCCCTCTTAATTTGATTTTGTGTCTGTAAGAGTGTTTATTGCTTCATTCTTTTTATTTTTCCTCATCTGTTAATTCCCCCAATTCTATTTTATTTAGATCTAAAAATATATTAGAAATGAGAAATTCTGTGGAAAATAAACCAGAGAATCTGGGAATAAGTCTATTCACAAGTTAAAAGAGAGTCAATTTGATGAGAAAGACAAAATTATGACAAAAAAATAAAAGAATGTGAATAAACTAAGAGAAGCACAGGCATAAAATAGAGACCTGGGAATACACCAGTAATTTCTCTTAATTTCAAATTTTAAAGTCTACCACATAGGTTACAGCTTTCCACTAATTTTTATTTGTTTTACAAGAGATACATTTTGAAAATATTCAATGTTCACCTACTAAGCAGAACAGTTGCTTTAAGTTTCTCATGACCCCTGTGTTGCTTCTCAGATGCAAAATCAGTTTCAAGAACTGTAATTGAGCAAGAAGTTCATTTTGACTTCAATTTTTTTCACTTAAGTTGCCATTTACCATAAAATTTTTTCCTACACAGCGTGCCCAACTATAACTTAATTATGGGCAGTGGATTGCACTGATTTAATGTTCTACATTTATTCACAATGTCTTTACTTCTCATCACTTTTGCCCAATATTTTCTTTTAAAAATAAGTCTAGAAGGATGGAAAGACAATACAGAGCATGAGGCATGTTGCAAATAACTAACCCTTGCTTTTTTTTTTATTTTATAATTTATTTATCTTTAATTAGAGAATCACCGTGAGGGTACAGTTACAGATTTATACACTTTTGTGCTTATACTTCCCTCATACAAAGTTCGGGAACCCATCCCTTCACCAGTGCCCATTCTCCACCACCCGTAAACCCAGCGTCCCTCCCACCATCCCCAATCCCATCTCCCCCCCACCCCACCCTGCCACTGTGGCAGGGCATTCCCTTCTGTTCTCTCTCTCTAATTAGCTCTTGTGGTTTGCAATAAAGGTGTTGAGTGGCCGCTGTGCTCAGTCTCTAGCCCTCATTCAGCCCGCAACTCCCTTCCCCCACATGGCCTTCGACTACAATGTAGTTGGTGATCGCTTCTCTGAGTTGCCCTTTCCCCGGAACGTGGGGCCAGCCGCGAAGCCATGGGGTCAACCTCCTGGTACTTATTTCTACAGTTCTTGGGTATTAGTCTCCCACTCTGATATTCTATATACCATAGATGAGTGCAGTCTTTCTATGTCTGTCTCTCTCTTTCTGACTCATTTCACTCAGCATGAAACTTTTCATGCCCATCCACTTAACTACAAAATTCTTGACTTCCTTTTTTCTAACAGCTGCATAGTATTCCATTGTATAGATATACCAAAGTTTCCTCAACCAGTCATCCGTTTTGGGGCATTCGGGTTTTTTCCAGATTCTGGCTATTGTAAACAGTGCTGCGATGAACATACATGTGCAGATGTTGTTTCGATTGTACTTTTTTGCCTCTCTGGGATATATTCCCAGCAGTGGTATTGCTGGGTCAAATGGGAGCTCAACCTCTAGTTTTCTGAGAATCGTCCATACTGTTTTCCAAAAGGGCTGAACTAGCCGGCATTCCCACCAGCAGTGTAGAAGGGTCCCTTTCTCCCCACATCCTCTCCAACAGCGGTTGCTTTTGTCCTTTTGGATGTGTGCCAGTCTCTGTGGTGTGAGGTGGTATCTCATGGTTGTTTTGATCTGCATCTCTCTGATGATTAGTGATGCAGAGCACTTTTTCATGTGCCTTTTGGCCATTCGTATTTCTTCCTTGGTAAAGTTTCTGTTCATTTCTTCGCCCCATTTTTTGATGGGGTTGGATGTTTTCTTTTTGTAGAGTTCAACCAGTGCTTTATATACCATTGATATCAACCCCTTATCTGATGGGTATTGTGTAAATATCCTTTCCCATTCTGTGGATAGTCTTTGTATTCTGGTCACTGTATATCTTGCGGTGCAGAAGCTTTTTAGTTTTATGTAGTCCCATTTGTTGATCTCTGTTTTTACTAGATTGCTTAGTTCCGTGTCACCTTTGAAGATACCTTTATCTTCAATATCGTGGAGGGTTTTGCCGACCTTGTCTTCAATGTACCTTATGGTTTGTGGTCTAATGTTGAGGTCTTTAATCCATTTTGATCTGACTTTTGTGCATGGTAACTAACCCTTGTTTGATCCTCAACACTGCTATGTCCCTCTGAGCATCACCAGCATTGTTCCATGAGCACAAAACAGAAGGAAGACCTGAGTAAAGATCTGTGTGGCCCTTCATTTTTAAAATTATAAATAAGTCTAGAATAATAACTGTGAGCATATTGTGTCGAGTCTTTGCTTATATTTAGCTTCATCTCCTAAGAGAATCTGAAAGTAGAGCACTATCATGGGTCTAAATATTTATTTTAAATTATTCTTATCAACCTTATAAAAACTTTGTCTAAATTAGAAATACACATACAGTATGGTCAGTCAATCACTATACCAAAGTTTTTTAAATGTCTATGAAAGGAAGTATCACTGTTACTGTCATCACTGTCATCCCATTGCACATCAATTTGCTTGAGCAGGCACCAGAAACATCTCCATTATGAGACGTGTTGTTACTGTTTTTGGCATATTGAATATGCTATGTGTAGCTTGCAGTAGAGCAGGTAGCATGTTCACCTTGCACGTAGCCCGACCTGGGTTCGATTCCCAGCATCCCATATAGTCGCCCGACCACTACCAGGAGTAATTCCTGAGTGCAAAGCCAAGAATAACTCCTAGGCATCGCTGGGTGTGACCCCCCCCCCAAAAATAAAGGAAGTATGAATCAAAATAAAAGATTCTACTTGACTGAAATCCCCTAGCTCAATATCTTCATTGCTTCTTCCTTTTTTCCTTTCTTCCTTACTGTGTCTCTCTATCTTGTTTTGTGGGCCAAAACTGATGGTGCTCAGGACTTACTGCTGGCTGTTTTCTCAGGGGTCACTCCTTCTGGGACTCAAGAGACAATTTTCTATGCCTGGGGTTGAAATTTAGGTCTGCTGCATGCAAGGCCAGCATCGCTGCACTCTCTCTCTAGCTCATCTCTCTCTCCCTTTCTGTATCTATCTCTCTCTGAATTTTCTGTTATTCTTTCCATTGTCTTAGCTTACTGAAATCATCTTCCCAAAAGTCAAAATTTCTCTTTGAGAAGATAGCATTCAAAAGGAGTCCTGAATCTATTGTGGGGCAGGCTGAATTATGAATTGAGTTGACACATATTGAATATTACTATTTCAAGATTTTTTCAGTATTTTTTTATTTTAAGGAGTGAATTTGTGGGAATATTACAAGGTTACTTTAATTGACTATTTTGCTCTTTCCCTCCTGCTAATATTCTCTGCCCATTCTCTCCCTTTCCCCAGTCATTTTCCTAAACTTGAAACATTCTACTTACCTAAATAAAAATAATACATTATAATTGTTCCATTGATTATAAATATGAGAAAGAATTTCATCAGTCTTCTAACAAACTCAGTTTGTATTTCAGAGAAATATGCTAACTTTTAAGAGAAACATTCCTGCCAAAGAGCTTGTTTTGTTAGTTCTTTAATTTTTGTTAGGTCTAATTTTCTTTCTCTGTAAGTTATGTAATGGAGCTTCTGAAAATACTGGCACTCTCTGCTCCAGTTGCCTTGAGCTAGCATGAGCTTTTTCTTTTCTCTTTTTTTTTCAAGGGAATGCTATTTCTGAGAAAAGTTATTGGATAATTCAGCAGCAATTTTGCTCCAAAAAAGGTAGAAATGAAAACATGAAAAATAAAAAGCATGTAAAATAACAAGGGAGTGACTATACTGCACAATGAAATACCAGGATTAAAAAATAAAAAGATGCATATTTAAGATGGCATATTTAAAATTATTCGATATGTCTCTACAGAGGCTGCAATTACATTTTAACTGATCAACTGGAAAATGCAAAATTCTGAGAGTAAGGGAAAACAGATAAACCATACACTGATTTAACATTGAACATTATCCTCATTCTGCTAAATTAAACAATAATGTTTATAACCTAGGAATCTTGCAGGAAATGAAGGAATATGCAGTGGAAATATAATGAAAAGAGCATGCCTCACATACAAATGTTTAAGAAATAAAATATATTTTCATAAATATTCATTGAGGGTCAGCATATGGAGGATAATAAAAATGCATAGAATACAATAAATACAACAATGTAACATTCATCTATCTAACAGATCTCAGGACTAAGTCCACATGAAACACACTCAACTACTCAAACTGCTTCCTGCTCTTATGTAATATGTTACTCTCTCTGTTTCGGTCAAAACACCACCAGATGAATAGTACACTATGAAATACATCTCAAGATAGTCACTGTGCATCGTTTCTGTACATAATTGTTGAGGGTAATAAAGTCCCCAAAAGGGCTTGTCATCCAAAGGATGAATTGGAATACTCAGCTACAGGACATAGGCTGAAGTTGATCTCTACAGCAGAAATTTCTTCTCCAAGAATACCTCAATTACATTCTGAAAAGCCACTGACAGGCCAAGCCAGGTTCACTTATTTTATTTAGTGTGATTTCACTTACTTAAAGATAACATAGTGAAATTTAATCACATCAATGAAATGACTTCATTATGATACCTAAGCTGTTTGATCTCATAAGCAAGCCAATACCCTAGAGAATTAAGACAGAAATGACCACTACAGTTCACTTCTTATCAACTTAATATGCTTATGTATCTTCTTGGTGTGAAACAAACAAAGAAATGTAAATAATCACGCTACAAATTTTATTCCTTTATGGCATGTGTCATTTGCCATTTGCTCGTTCATTGGTATGGTTATCTAAAAGCTTATTGCTTAAATATTAAGCCATTAGTAGTCCCAACTATGATTATGTTGATAAGTTTCAGCTGATTTACTTAATTAATTTATTATGGCCATGTCCTGTGATGCCCAAACTTTACTCCTCTCTGCACTAATCATTACTGGCATTGCTCCAGGAATATGTGGGGTTCTGGGGATCAAACCCTGTTGGCCACATGCAAGGTAAGTCCCTTACCTATTATGTTCATTCCCTCAATTGATTTTTAATGATAAGAAATAATAGGAAAAAGATAAAACCTAGTGAACAATCTGTATACAACAGATATGATTCACCAATGCCATTGGCCAATAACAAACAAATCCCCTTTGATTGTAAGGACCAATTAACTCAAACCCTCAGAACTTTATATAAACTCACTTTTAACCTCTAGGTTATTCGCTGCCAAGATGAAATATAGCAATGTATCAGTCTTAGCTTACAGTTCATTCTAACTCTTCTAACTGTTGCATCCTTGTAGACACATTGCATTTGAAACTTAAGCCTTTATAGATAAGCAAAACCAAATGTCATAGGATGGGAAATAAAATATACAAGAAATAAAGAAAAAAAATTATATTGGTGAATGTGATGAACCCAATATCGTGTCCTTGATTTCTGTTTTAATGTACTTTGGCTATCTAAGAAAATTTTATCATGAAATAGATGTTAATTTAAGGGCTTGGGGTAATAATACCATAAGTAGGGTGATGTTTACTAGGCAGGCCTGGGTTCAATCCCAAGCATCCCATATGGTCCCCAGTTATTGGCCAAGAATAATCGTAAGTGTAGATCCAGAAGTAATCCCTGAGCATCACAGGGTGTGGCCCAAACGTCCTCCTCCAAATACTAATTTAAATCATATAGAATCTTCAGGCAGACATTGCCTCATTCTCACAAAGTATATCCATCTATCTGGCATTATAAAGGACTCTATCGAAGACTTCACTGTTTATTTTAGAATGATGCAAATATGATGATATCAGTGGATTTCATAAGCTTGAATAAATTGCTATGATTCATTTGCCAGAAATCAATTTCTGATCAGAATTAGTATAGTATAGAATAACACGATGGTAGATGAAGCATTGTGTAGGTTAATGAGTCATAATTTTGGCATGAAATACTAAGCCACAATGTGGCATATCCATATGCTAAATAACTGTCTATTGTAAGGAGAACATTATACTTACTCTTCCAGGATGGAAACAACAATGTGATAAATCTATTCAGATAGCTGACTGACCAACATAGGAATCCAGTTTTATTCTACACATCTGAGAGAGTAGACAATCTTCAATAACTTTGTCATACTGGCATTGATTAAGCATCTATAATGCTTAATCTAAATATAATACCTGTTTCTGCCATCATTTTCAATTTTACTTAGGAGCCTGTTTGACATTGATAAAGGTGGCTATGTTAGGAGAATACTGATATTCATATTAATTTGATTTTTAAAAATATTTTTCTGGAGATATAGTGTTTAATACACATCTCTACAAATTTGTCCTCAGAGATATATCCACATTGTTACCACACCTTTAACTCTTTGCCAACATTTTTCTTCCAAATTTTCAAGCAATTCTTGACCAACCAGTTGAATCATTAACCACTGTCATCCCGTTGCTCATCGATTTGTTCGAGTGGGCACCAGTAACATCTCTCATTGAGAGACTTATTGTTACTGTTTTTGGCATATCCAATATGCACGGGTAGCTTGCCATGCTCTGCCGCACGGGCTCAATACTCTCTGTAGTTTGCTGGGCTCTCCGAGAGGGGCGGAGGATTCGAACTCGGGTCGGCTGCATGAAAGGCGAATGCCCAACCACTGTGCTGGATGTATAGGCTTGTTCCTCTGGACATACATTTTTTTTTCAGAAAAAAATAGAAACTAGGTTAAGAAACCAAGGTCTATAAGTAGGAAGGAGTTATCTTTATTGTAACTGTTTATGGATACTCAGGGAAATTGCTGTCTACTTTCAGGTGGTATCAGAGTATTAGATAGTATCGTACATAAAACTCACTTCGTTTTTCTCCCTCTCAATCAGTTATTTATAGAGAACTCCCTGAGAGTAAAAGACTACAATTGGGGGCCAGGGGTTATTGAGCTATTTCTCCATATTTGTGCATTTATGGCTTGCTCAAGCCTGATATTGGTTATGGTTCATGTGCATGTTCATTGAATGATAGAGTAATGCCCAACATGCTTACATTTATGATTTTCAGGGTCAGAAAGCATGTACCTCCTCACTGATACATTCATAAAAAATAATTCTATATCTTCCATGCATCTCTTTGATCATTAGCTCATCAGGCATTGGTACGAGTTGTCATCAGAAAGAGACTGACTGTACAGAATGAGCAATCATATATATATAATTAATAAAATATTGTGAT
This sequence comes from Sorex araneus, assembly GCF_027595985.1. Classification (NCBI taxonomy): domain Eukaryota; kingdom Metazoa; phylum Chordata; class Mammalia; order Eulipotyphla; family Soricidae; genus Sorex; species Sorex araneus. The sequence continues at coordinate 277,989,639 of NC_073302.1, read as the reverse complement.
TAAAATATTTTAATCAACAAAATAACAATGTTTTATTGTCTGTGGGACAGGCAAGCAAGTTGGAGTAAACCTTGACTCAGGGTTGGAGAATTAATGTACCTCTGAGATAGAAGACTAAAGGATATTGCTGAAGTTGCTATACTTGCTGTATCTATAGCTCCTTTGCAGTTTTAAAGGATATGCTGATTGCTCAATGGGGTGATCACCTACGGAACAGTAGCTGCAACTGGAGTCATCACCTAGTTAAACTTGAGTTTATCACTGTTATTCTCAAAAATCTGTTTCCCACACAGGCCGAACAGATCAACTGAATCAGAAACATGGGAATCACCATATTCCATCCTTGAAATTCTTGAGTATGGAAATCCTTCTAGAAATGCCATACTTATTTTGGTCATTTTTTTTTCAAATACTAAGTATTAGTGTCTTCCTCTGGTAAGTCTCATACAGTAGCACTCACTGTAAAATTTTAAGAACCAATATGGAAATTCTGTTCGTTGCAGAATTTGAACATTGACAGGAAGTATTCTTGCACTTGGAAAATAGCCACAGAACATATTTCTCAACCATCTGAACTATGATATCTATCTGAGTTCAAACGTCATTGATCATCCAGGCTCCTTAAATCCTTAGCCTGGTGTAACACAGAGTCTAAAGGAATTAATTTTGTTTCTAAGACAGTGTTCAGTAATCCCACCAAAGTATTAATTTCCCTTTCCCTAGGGCTGTCACCATGGTAAATGGTTGTAAATCCTTTGAGGAAGGCTGGTAGAAAGATTAATACTAAACATTATTGGCAGTCTAGCAGGTTCTGTCCTCAAGAGGAGTTACAGGTCTGTAAAATGACTCAAGTTTAAGAATTAATTGCAAGGTCATGATTCAGTGATTCAGTGATTTAAATTAGACATAAATTATTTTGCTTATATAGACCAACAAACAACTTAGTAGCTTTCTTTTCTATTACTTTTCTTTGAAGTTCACTATATTCAACCATCAGTATGCCTCTCTGTAAATCAGATTATTCTGTTTATTAAGGTAACCATATCTTCCTCATCTTTCTGATTATATAGCATCATTTGGTCTTACTATTCTGAGATCTCATTATTTCCACTACATTTAGGAAAGCTAGTCAGAAGGTAAAAGTTGTCATTGGAATTTATAATAAAAGAGAAGCACCACTGTAGGATTTTTCAAGGACTTTGTGTCTTCCCTGCTCCGATAGATTCATTTCTGGCATTGTTTTGGAGGGGAGGTATGTCCACTGGATTACTGGGGTATGTGAACAATTCTATGACAAATTTTCTTTAGCATTCGAACATTCTTAAGTCATAGGATGATTTCTTGTGTGGGTCTCTAAGTTGTATTGCAGAACACTTTAGTCTCAGCCCTAAAACAAGCAAATATTAGAGTGTTCTATAAAGTTTCAAACAAACAAACCAAAAAATAAACCTAAAGCTCTGCCTATCAAACTATTTGATGTAACTCAAACATGTTCCTTCCACCATGAAGGTAGTCCGCTCTATGGGCCCATTCGCATATGTTATTCCAGACTTCTGTCAATACTAGTTAGAGAAGTTAAATAATTGTTTCAAAATTTATGTACATAATTTTACAGGGTAGAGTTTACACCTGACTGGAGCTTACTGAGACTCTAATGTAGTTCAGAAGTAAATAGGAATCGTGAGGAGAGGTCTTGAAAAACATCATCACTAATCTTGCAAGTTAAATACCTGAGATCGATGGAGATTTTCTATTCTAATATTTCTCCTTTAAAATCAACTACTTATGGGGCTGGAGCAATAGCACAGCAGGTAGGGCGTTTGCCTTGCACGCGGCCGACCCGGGTTCGATTCCCAGCATCCCATATGGTCCCCTGAGCACTGCCAGGAATAACTCCTGAGTGCAAAGCCAACAGGTAACCCCTGTGCATTGCCGGGTGTGACCCAAAAAGCAAAAATATAAAAATAAAAAAATTAAAAAAATAAAATCAACTACTTAGGGTTATACTCTCAAGTGTATACTCCCCCATGCAAGCATCTCTCTCTATGTCTCTTTGCTTCTTTGCAGGCTTGCCCTCTCATGAAAGTCCGTGCTCTCTCTGGAACATGCATCTCTCACTTTCTCCAGTCTGCAGAAACACATGTTCCCTTTTGAAGAAATATTTCTCTTTTCCTCTCTCCTCATGTCTTGTATTTCTAAGTAACTTTTGTTCAATAAAAATTATTTTGCTTCATGAAAAAAATTAAATAAAAATCCAGCTAATTAAAATCTTAAATAACAAGTGCAAAATGCTTCAGAGCAGCACATGAATTTGTGTTTCATTAAAGAACGGGAATTCTGGTCTAACAGCTTGATGTACAAGATGCATTTCTACAATTCTTTCTTCCCTATGTACTTATTAGAGACAGACTTTCCAACCCCCCTTTTCAGCAACTCAATTTTCCCTGAGAAACTTTGAAACATAATTAGGGAATAGCTTCCTAGCACCTGAAAACACAATGTACAGAGTTTGGATACTTAAAATTGTATTCTGTACTCTGGGGAATAGCGAAACATAAAAGAGCAAAAGATAGAGTTAATAAATACATGTATTACAGATCAGAAAGTGCTGACTTGGCTGGAGCAGTCTCTAACTGTTCCTGAGGGTCAAGCACATTCAGATCCTGGAATTACTTCACAAGCACCAGTAACCCTGCATTATGTATCTCTTTACTTTGAGTATTTGAATTGGATTTCTGTCAGTTGCAATAAAAACATCTTAATTTCAGGAGGGTTTCAGATAGTCATTTTGAAGGAGAATATTACAGAAGTATTTAAACAAGTGTTCATTTTTTTAAAGCAAGGCAATTTGAAAAAATAAAACAGTGCAGTCTGATTCAAAACCAAGTCAGATAAAACTTCTTAATATCATGCAAGATGTCAGAACTTCCCATTTATTAATGAAAAATTTTAACTAGCCACATTCCATGAATCAAACACCATCTTGCACATCATGTGTCTTAGAAGCTCACAATCCCTACTCATGTTGAGTTATAAATATGGAATATTAGTGGTATTATAATAATATTGTTATGCATAATAATATATATGATTTATTATTACTTCACACAACTAGTATTTCTTACTATGTTAAATGGTAGTGGTTTCATTTGTAATTTTATGGAATTAGTTGAAGTTATTTCTAAAATCACTTTCAGTTTATACACTTACAAGGCAAGGTCAAGGGTAAATGTTATATAATATTTCAAAGATTACCAGCTGCCTATACTATTTTCATTTTTTCCCTACTAAGTGAAAGAACCCTAATTTTAGAATGTATTATGACACTTAAAGATTACAATTTTTTTCAAAAATTTATTGTAAATAGACACTTCCATATTTTAAATCAGCCAATGAAGTACATATAGAAGTGTTGGGAAAGTTCCTCAACAAAATGTGGTACATGACAGTTTTGTCCGAGACTTCCTTATTTCTCTCTGTTCCCTCTCATTTACTTCCTGGAGAGTATAATACAGATAGAATTGTAGGAATAAGTAATCTTCTAAATAAACAAGTAAAATTGTTGGATGAAAAATTTTCTATAATGAATTTTTTCATAATGAAAATATTCATAATAAAAATTATAGATGAAATATCAGGAAAACTGAAGTCTTGGTCTTAGCTAATCACAACTGTCAGTAGCTTTCATTTGATATTTCTTCTTCCTTTTATTTTTTTTTCTATTTTTTTTTCTTTTTGCTTTTTGGGTCACACCTGGCGATGCACAGGGGTTATTCCTGGCTCTGCACTCAGGAATCACCCCTGGCGGTGCTCAGGGGATCATATGGGATGCTGGGAATTGAATCCGGGTCGGCCGTGTGCAAGGCAAACGCCCTACCCGCTGTGCTATTGCTCCAGCCCCATTCCTTTTATTTTTATTCATTTACTTATTTTGTTTAAAGTATAAACCATGATGTATCAAATCTATTTTGTTTAGCTCCTAAAACTAGCTTCAAAAATATAATTTGTATCAGATACTGTAATTTTTCAACCATAAGTTAACATTTATATAAATGGAAAAGAATCCTAAAGTCAGAAATAAGGACATATTTCAATTATGAAAAGCTATTAATATATATTTTCTTCCCAGTGATTTTTTTCTAAATGTAATTCAAAGTTGGAAAAGTAAATTTGCTTTAAATAAGTATATTAGCATGAAGACAATATCATTATATCTATATTGATCTATCTATATATCTATAAAGGCATACACACACGTGAGCGCACACATGTATATACTTAGACATAAAAATATAGTGCCACTGAATATTTGCTACCAGCCGACAAGATTAAATAACATATGTCAATCAGAGATAAGCAACTACATGCATCTAAAGGTTAAAGCATTTAAACTCTAAGGTCTAGAAATACCCTGTCAGTACTGGTATACTTTCATGGCATTTATCTTGTCATTTAAAATCTTAACAGCATAGAATATATTGTTTTTTTTCCTCACTCTATAGAATATTCAAAGGCAGTGAAGGCTTAGAATAGGAGGAAAAAGTCACAGGACTTATCTTGCTGGTAGTGCATAATATGTACTGCCTTGTATTCGTGTGGTGCAAAATACCAATCTTGGAATACGAGTATAGCAGTAGTATATGTAACGCATACATATATAATTATTTTATATGTAATATAGACACATTTCCTTGTGCCAATATACTATGCTCTTAAGTAGATTGAGGTATCAGCAGTTATACCACTTGGATCAATAACAAACTCTACTGTATATACTCTTCTATTTTCTATCACCAAATTTTTAGCATTTACTCATCCTAATATCAATTCCTCAAACTTTTTTGTTTCAGTTTTTTCTTCCCCTCATCCCTCCCATATCTTTCTTTTTCTTTTTTACCTGTTTTATGATGCCTTACAATGTAAACACACATCCTGATTGATTTGAATACATTCAAGAATTCTACAATTTTCTTGTGTTTGGTCCTGCAAGAAAATGAAAAAGAATGGGGGTGCTAGAAAGTATTGTTCATTAAATGCCTTATATAGATACATTTTAGAGATCAAACAACTTGTTTTTTGATATTTAAAACAAAAATATGGTATATAGCATGGTATATAGCAGGTAGGGAACTTACCTTGCACATAGCTGACCTGGTTCAATCCCCAGTACCACATATGGCCCCTGGGGTCCTGACAGGATTGAGCTCTGAGTACAGAGTCAGAAGTTAGCTCTGAGTAAAGTCGAGTGCAGCCTAGAAAATAACAAAAAGGTCAATAAATGAAATTAATAAAGAAAAATAAAAATATACATGAAAGGATGTGCACCATTATACCAAAAATTTAATTAAGAGTTTAATGCTATAATTTTCTTTTCCTGTTCTGTGCTTCATACTTTGCCTTTGTTTTTCTCCAGTGCAACTGTTAGTGTGCCTCTGAGATGACTTTGTTCTCTTTTATATATTGTTTCAGTGGTTCACTTGCTCCATGAACATTCCCCTGAGGACCCAAAGATAAAATGTCTTTCTCGTTTCTAAAGGCTAATCACATTCAGAACCTGATATTACTCAAATCTTAGAAACAATTATTACCTAATGGTTAAAAAGGTAGGTCAGATTGTCTGGGTTACATTTTACATTTCTCCATCTTGGAATCTCATCAAATTATATGAGCTCTAAAATTTGTTTTTTACAATAGAAATAGCTATACTATTCTTAGATTTGTTACAAGTATTAAAAGACAAAAAATAGATGAGCATCACATACCAAAGTATCTGACATAGAGCAAATATTCAGTCATACCCAATACTTAAATCCTGTTAATTGCTATGTGCTAAATTTCTTAAAGTATTGCAAACTCCTTGAAAAAAGGAAACATATAGCTTTAATACACTTCATCTTGAAGACAAAGCACTTTGATGATATACAGAGAGCATCAGGCATGTTATTGTGGAATAGTCAGCATTTAAAATATTTTAAAATGAATTTGAACATCTACAGTATATTTTTCCTAGTAACAGAAAATAAGATGGCAGGCATTTAGAAAGTAGAAAAGACCATTAGAATATGCAAATCTACAGAAAACAAGTACTCTCTATCTTTAGATACACATTTATCTTGGGCACTTCAATAACATTTCTCTCAAAAATTACTGCTTGGCATTATTTGCAGTATCACAAAATAGATGACCTATCTAATTAGAATTGCAGATAGGATCTGGACTTAATTAGAACTGAGTTTATGAACAGCATTCACAAATATCAGAGCCTTCTTAATACCAGTGTATATCAGTGTTCTTGGGTACCACAATATATGACGTCTATAATCTTAAAGATTTGTTCGCATTGTATTCAATTCTTTCTGGTTTTGTGTTTTCGCCACTCCCAATGGTGTTCAGTGGTTACTCTTTTCTCTGCTCTCAGGAATCGCCCTAGTTTCTCTCAACTGACTATTTGGGATACTAGGGATTGGATCTGCTTCAGACACATGTAAGGAAAATGCCTAACCAGCTGTAGTTTCTCTCTGGCGCCAATATTTAATAATTTAATGGTACAGCACGGAGAATTATTGGGAGAAATCAAGGGACTATTTTCTTATAAAGCAAAAACCGAAACCAAAAAAATCCCTAATGTAGCCACAAGAACAGGAACATGTAACTACTTAACACAGAGCTGTCAAAACCATCCCTTGAGATGTGTGCTTGTTCAAAAATTTCCCTGTTCTAAAAAGTTTCCAATGACCTTACATTACAGGTATAATAAAATCCATTACTTCACATTATGGCCCTTTATGATATGTAAATGGGAGGGAAGGAAATAGAAGGGAGGGAGGAGAAGGAAGGGAGGGGAAGGGAGGGAAGGAAAGTGAGGGGAAAGAAAGGGAAGGGAGAGGAAGGGAGGGAAGAGTCACGGACATGGACACGCCTATGCAAGCACCATCTTTCATTTATGCTTGACTCCAAAAGATACAAAGATCTGTGAGACTCAGACGCTTTTTACGCAAGTTTCAGGAAGAGTGTTTTGCATAATTTGACAGACAAGCTCTTAGAGTGTATTTTCCTTCTGTCAGTCCCCATAATCTAATTGCAGTACTGACAGCGCCAGCAGACGGCTGAGTTTGGATTTTCTTCCACCACTGAGGGATGGATTCTACTCACTACTATGGAAGTGCAAATCATACAGGGATCTATGATTTCATCCTCTTTGCAGTGACATGACAAACACACTAACTTACTTTACTTGTTCAGGGTTAGAAACACCTGGGTTTAAATAAGAGGTGCCATTGAGAAACTATGCCGTCATGGAGGGCCAGTGACTTACTGCAATGTTTTGGTCCCCAGGGCCATACTTTGTGATGTTCCTGTGTATGTGTGTGTGTGTGTGTGTGTGTGTGTGTGTGTGTGTGTATGTATGTATGTATGTGTGTGTGGGGGAGATGATGTAGTTCCAGAAATGAAATGAAAATCTTAGCATCCTAGACCTGAGATATATTGCTTGAACTATCTTTCCAGCCCTGTTAATTAATTAATTAATTTTGCTCTTTTGGGGCCACACCCTGTGGTGCTCAGGGGTCATCTCTGATACTGTATTCAGGGATCACTCCTGGCAGTGCTTGGATCATGTAAGATGCCAGGGATTAAACTTGTGTTGGCTGCATGCAAGGCAAAAATACCCTATATGCTGTATTATATCTCTGGCATCATTTTTGAAAAGACTAAAATTGATGTAATTGTTGTATTTGGCAACAGATGTGGGACTTAAAGACATAGTAACAGATGTAACTAGTTATATGAACTTTCTGAAATCCTCTTTCACATTGTAATGTTTATTAATCTATGCTACTTTATATTTTTAGCATTTTTCCCCTGTTGCCTATTTTATTTTTTATATAGCAATTACCCTTTTTATAAAGAGACATTGATTGGTTCATCTTGTATAATCTGCTAAAAATAAGAATGGATAAATTTTCAAATTTATACCTTAAAATATTATTATTTTATTTCTCTTACACTAGAACTATCATAGTTTATTGCAAAATAATTGATTATCAGCAATTAATTCAGTATGTAAAATTAAAAAGGCATCAAACATTTCCCACTTATAACAGTGAGAAACATCAATTCAGAAATAACTGTTGACAGTCTACTATGATTTTTATGTGTCTGTTTTCTTCTGTGTGTTAGAAAGCAAGATTTATGCAATGTAATTTGTTCTCAATTCTACACTCCCCTTCCTGTATCATAATTTGACATCCTATATTCCTCTTCACTTAAAATAGCTGAAGCATTCAGTTGTGACAGAATTTAGTTTATTTCAGTAACAATCATTAATCTGTCCTTTTGGACAGTGGTTGCATTAAATTCAGGAGATTGATAGAATAAAGACACTAGCACGTTTAACAACTAGATCACGGTGAACTAAGGTTTATTATCTTATGTGCAATAAACTAGTTGAGATGCTGCTTAAAGAAAATATTTATGCCCATATTAATATGCCATATTAATATGTTAAATTAAAAAGTAACATAAAATGTTCAACAAAGTACAGATTATGACTGCATTCATAAAGTCACAACTAGTTAAATTCTTACTATGTGAGACATATTCAGAGCATCATTTTTTTTTGAACCAGGTGTTCTAGTCCAAATATAATCTCTATATGGAGTTACAAATTGGCCAGTAGATTCACTAGGAGTTTTGATGATATTGGAGACATAACAGTAATCTTTAGGATTCTAGATATAAAATTTATTTTGCATTGGGCCCACATCCTATGATGTTCAGGGGTTATTTCTGGCTCTGCACTCCAGAGTTCTCCTTGCAGTGTTCAGATGACCACGTGGGCTGCTGGAGGTTGACCCTGGGTCAGCCACATGCAACACAAGCACCATACCTGGTAATAGAGTGCTGACAACTTCTAGGGTATAATCATGGTAATTTTCCCAATTTTGTACCTATTGCCAAGGAGCCGCTTTCCTTGTGAAGGGCAATACTATACTATACAGAAACATGATGATGATAAGTCAAGCATTCTATGAACCTTTGGTATTGGCAGGCAAGCCTTGAAAAGCCATACAAGTGCAGTGTTTGAATTCAAGTTAATAATAAAACTCTAACTCCAGTAAGGAAGTATTTTAATTAAATATGAGTTTGATTCAACTAAAGATGGCATAGATATTTGAATGATTAAACAAAAATTAAAGCCAGAGAAACCTTGGTGACAGAGAGTCATTCACATTGGGATCTGTAATTCTCCTTTCCCTAATAACAACGGCTATATCATTACCCATCAATTCTTTAAGCATGATAGACTAGCTCTCAGAACTACTCTAAAAAAGAACCTCCCTGATATGAAATGACACATGTCTATACTCATCGCCAAGGAACAACTGCATGTGTACCTGACAATATAATTATCAATATTTTAACTAGTCTTTCTCAAGGGTGATGAAGACTCAGGACTCTGACAACTTAGGAGTTTCCTTTAGACCACTATTATATGATTTATCAATCTATTATCTAATTGATATCTGCATATAGTTCTTCAATTTCTACTTACTGAAAAGTTCCTGCAAGTTCTCAGCATGGACACCACTATATAAATTTTTAAGCTGTAGTGAACATATTTCTCTTATGTCATAGACTAGAACTGACATTCATGAACCAGGCTTTCAAATTTCTTCTATTTTCAATCACCCTGCCATTTACAGAACACTATTGAGTTAGCACTACTATTAGATTCTATAAAGGAAACATGAAACAGAGACTAATAATATAGTTATATAGCAACACTTTTCTTTAAACCAAATTGTGTCCACTAAACTTTTTCAGGACGACATATTATACAAATGAAACAGTGTATATAAGAGTTATTCTTGCCAATTCTGCATACCCCACTAAAAACACATAGTTCTAGGGGCATGGAAATGTAATAAGAGTTTCATGCTTAAGCTTTTACTTTCTGCTGTGGTCCTTTAGCATGTCAGTATCTTATTTTCACAAGAGGAAAAACAATTTTCTGCTATTTATATCTCATGATTCCATCAGAAGTATGGGGACTTCATGATAACTATGGTCCATTTAGTTAATGCAAAAGGACTTACAAAACATCCATCAAAGCATTTCTTTCTACTAGGATCACCTCTAGCAACTTTATATCTCATGAGACATATAGTCTAATTGGCAAGGCTAAAATTCTATTACTTAAGCCTATTGTAAAACTCCTCTTCCTCCTCCTCCTCCTCCTCCTCCTCCTCCTCCTCCTCCTTCTCCTTCTCCTTTTCCTCCTCCACCACTACCTTCTTCTAAGATACTAAGATGCAATTTGTAATAAATAGTTCTTTATCTTGGAAAATGGGATTGTATAGAGACTGTCAGCAATGTATCCTGTAAATCTATGAGGGTATCACAAATTATTGTCATTTTCTGGATATATTATTGATTTTATTTATACAATTTTCACTTAACCTGGGTGGACGGATATAATATTAGCAATCTATTTAAACCTAACATTTTCTACTAAATTACATAAATCTTAGGACAACAATATTCTTGTAACTATGAATGTGTATAGTAACAAACCTGAGAAATAAACATAAGCTTATGGTCCATTGGTCACTTTGAGAGAGGAACTTGGACCAGACTTCTCTTGGACCATTTATCTCTTAGATCTGTTTGTATCTATACAATAAAAAGAGCTAGCAGTCCTTAAAAATGAAGACAGGATCTTAATTTGAAATTCTTAGTACAGGGAATTTGATATCCCTAAGTTGGCTCAAGAATCAATTTGTAAACATGAAAGTATCAACTTTATAGAAGTGTCTGTAAAAGTTTCACAGCTCATAGCACAAAAATCAATACAGAAGGGATTCAAACTAATAATTTTCATTATTTACCTAGAATTGTTCATTATAACTCAAACAACTCTGATGAATTATCTGTACACACACTACCAGTACTATTTTTGATTATTAATGAAAGTCATTTATTATAAATATTTTATTATGTTGATAAATGCATATTTAGATAAATAAAAAAGTAAAATTTTTTTATTTACTATGTTAGTAAGAATTCTAATTTTTAGTCTTTAGGTCACACCTAACTATGCTCAGGGCTTAGACTTGTATCTGCACTAAGGGATCACTCCTATCAGGGAACATACTGGATGTCAAGGATCAAATCCATATTTTCATGTGTATGAAAATTTCCCTAACAATTTTCCTATTGCCAAGCCCTAAAAATTGTATATTCTAAAGAAATGATCCCCATATGTAGATAGAAATATATATATACTAGCTTTCATGTGTATGACTATTATTTTTTAAAAGTCAGTATATATTTTAATTTTTTAATCACTGTATTTGTTCCTATATTAGTTTTGGAACCACATTCCATAGTGCTCAGGAATTATCCTTGCTCTGTGCTCAGGGGTCACTCCTGTTGGCACTCTAGAGATGTTATGTAGTGAAGAGGATTAAAGCAGGATTGGGCAAGAATAAAGCAAGTGCCTTAAAAGTAGTAGCTCTGGCCCCAGGAATTCATAATTATAATATGTTTTGATTACAATAGGACTGGATAAATATAACATAATACTATCTCTTGCAGGGCCAGGATAAAAGAATTGCAACAATTTAAATGAAATGTAAAATCAAAATATCAGTAGTAACATTAAAAATGAGAGGTTCATGCCTGAGTAACTAGGTCTTACTAAGAAAGATTATAGCAAAAGAATTAAAACTCACTGAAAAGCAGCTTCCGAGTTCTGAAATTGTATAATTCGCTATTTCTATAAGAAAGAGACAAAAAAAAAAACCCTGAAAGAATTTAGCCAGTTGAAACATTGGAGCAACAAAACAACAAAAGCAACCTAGAAGCTAAAAAACTAATTTGGGGATTTACCAGTATTATTGAGTTATGAGCTTCAGGCATCTGTAAGCTACTTCACTTTGGAAAATTAATTTCATGCTTGCCTACTACTTTAAAGCTTCTGACTGAAGGGTCTCATCTCAGTTCAAAATGGTCAAGCAATGTCAAAATTATAACTGAAGTCAAGGAAAAAGCTATCAGTATTATAGCTATCGATGATCTTTTCCTTTTCATATATTCAAAATATTTATTGTTAAAACATTTTAAATAGCTATGTCAACTACCATTATTATTTAATTATTTTAGACATAGATAGAATCAAAGTTATTAATTATAAAAATTGACTATAATCTTAAAATTTTAAAAAATAATTCATAAATTAAATATAATATTCAGATTATACAAAGTAGCATTTTGTAGCACTGTAGCACTGCTGTGCTGTCATTCTTTGATTTGCTCAAGCAGGCACCAGTAATGTCTCCCAACGTTTTATTCCCATTTCCATTTCCACTGCTACCATTTTCCCATTTTTTTGCATTTCTTTTGCATTTTTTTATTATTTTATTTTCATAAAGTATTTCACAGTAGTTCATTGTAGATAGTATTCAACCAGTAATCCCACCACAGAGCACCTAGTGTTTTTTTTTTCTGTATTTCTCTTAATTTTAATTATTTTTTTGTGCCACATTTTCTGTGCTCTGGGATCACTCTTGACAGGTTTAGGGGTCCTATATGGGATTCCAGGGATTGAACCTTGGTCAGCAAGTGTGCAAGTCAAATGCTCTACCTGCTGTGCTATCAGTCTAACCCCTCTTTTATTTTTTTAACTAGATTAGCTATGAAGATAAGTTTGGGATGACATCTGTCATTATATTTTGTGAACTTTATCCAATAATTTGAAAGGAGGTGCTACCAATTTTCCAAGAAACTGATTTATATTGAGAAAAAAGTCTAGCAGATATGAATAGAATTATCTTGTATCACTTGTATCACTTGTCATCCCGTTGATCCTTGATTTGCTTGAATGGGTGCCAGTAATGTCTCCATTTGTCCCTGTCTCGCGCTAGTGTAGCCCAATGATATCTGCTTGCTCCAGGAACAGGAAGAGCCTCAAATCGTTCATTCAGGGTTTTGACGAAGAAGTCTGACCATCTCGTTGGTGGGCTGCCACGCAGACTTTTGACATCCCGTGGAATCCAGTTGGTAACAGCTCTAGTCCAGCAGTCATCTTTGAATTGCTTTACATGTTCGGCCCATCTGATTTTCGACGCCTTGGCAAAGGAGACAGAGTCCCTGATTCTTCACCGTGGACAAAGGTCGGAACTCCAGATTCCTTCTCTCACTTGAGCGAAATGTGCTACTCATAGCATAGCTCTTTTGATTCCTCTTTGGGAGACCCGAATAGTGTTCTCATCCTGTTTGCGTAGGGCCCAGGTCTCTGAGGCATATGTTAGTGCAGGAAGAATGGTGGAATTGAATAGAATAATCTACAAAATACAAACATTATTGGAAAGAATTAATATAACATGTTTGTTTCTTTTTTTTAATAGGTGCCACGGGGCTGGAGCAGCAGTACAGCATGTAGAGCATTTGTTTTGGACACAGCCGATCTGGGTTCAACTACCTTCATCGCATATGGTTTCCCCAGCACCGCCAGGATGAATTCCTGAGCACAGAGCCAGGAGTAACCCATGTGCATCACTATGTGTGACCCAAAAAAGCAAAAAAATAAACTACAACAAATTAAAAAAAACTTGTTTAAAAAATAAATGAATGAATGAATGAATAGATATAGATAGATAGATAGATAGATAGATAGATAGATAGATAGATAGATAGATAGATAGATAGATAGGTGTCACTCTAGGTAGAGTTCAGTTCAATTGGCCAGTGATGATGTTGGCTGGGAGTGGATTAATTATACCTGAAATGAGCCTAACGGCATCACACATGCATAATGCATGCTCTACTACTTGGATTATCTCACATGACCCTGAACACTTTTCAACTTCTTTTTTGCATGTGTGGCAAAGCAGAATCCCCTAGATCTTTCATAGTTCTATAATTGTATATATATATTTTTTAACAGTTTAGGGTCTTTTTTTATTTTTGTCATCTAATAAATAATCTAATAAATAATTAGATTTATTATTGATCTAATAAAATTACATTAAGAATTGAAATGAATTATACATTATTGTGCTCATGTTCCCCCCATACAAAGTTCGAGAACCCATCCCTTCACCAATGCCCATTCTCTACCACCAGTAAACACAGCATCTCTCCCACCCTCCCCAGTCCCATCTCCCCCCCACCCCACACTGCCACTATAATTGTATATTTTTGATATAATAAATTCTGATATGTTTCACATAGATTTAGAAAAAATATAAATAACATAATTTTCTGATTTCCATTTGTAAAAGTATGAGCCCCAAATTTATAGACTTAAAAAATAAGAGAAAGTAAGTAAGAAACTGCAAAAGCAGTAAATAAGCATGGTATTAATGGATATGGACGATATATAGGATTTATCTAAAATTTGGTTAATCTGATTGAGAAACATAGACCATAAAAACCTGACATTTAGATGAAGTTCAGATATAAATTATTATTCTTATTGATTTATTATTTATAATCATTAGTATCATCCTTATTGACAAATTTTAATATAAAATGTTAATTCTCATCGAAATGCAGCATTTGCTTGGTTATAGCATTTACTTGAAGCATAACTTGATCTATCCAAGTTATGTTATAAAGTTTAGGTAAGAGAGACCAACATGATGGTTTGAACTTTTGGATCGGCCACCAAGAGAATGTTTAACTTCCCGTTGTAGAAATGCCATCCATGAACTAAGTCAGGGAGGAAAGTTCATTAGTTTGCCTTCCGCATCATTGAATGCAGGGACAATGTCAAAAAGGTAAACTTGACCCCAATAATTGAATATAGTGGGGTGTAGAGACCTAATATTCTGGGGGAACTTGTAACAATCCTCTAGGTCTTCCTCACTCCAGAACTTTTACTGGTTAAGGTGTTATCAAAACTATATCATTACTGAACTTCTAATCATACTCAATCCTTTTGCCATTGTCTTCCCATCACCAGTGTCATCCCTTTGGACTGTTTTATATCTCGAAACTCACTCTTCTAGAAAATCCAGCCTATAACATATATGTTTCCACATTTCTAATTCTCAAGCTCTCTTAAGTCCTACACTGAACTGTGACAATATTTTTCCCTGGGCTCTGTCCTTTCTCTGATAAGCCAAAGAAACTCTTTTGAGAAAATAGAATAGAAAAGTCCACACTATCATAAACACTGAAAATTTAAAATCAGCAAACTTCTTGAAAGATGTGGTTCTGTATATAGCGGTCACATTCAAGTTATGCTTTATCTGGCTTTCCTTTCCAAATGTTCGCATCTGCTCACCGGCAGCTATTTTACATCCAGCATTTTGAAGGTATTTGGGGGATGAAAATGTTATTTCTGTACATATTTTCTATATTTTCTCCTACATTTTCTCCTGGGTGCCAGAAGATCAGAGCTTCTCACGTAACACTACCAGTAAAAGGATTTCACCAGAAGAACATTACTACATATTTCTATCACATCTTCCTGCTGATATCTTTTCTGGCCTTGTTATTTTCATGTTCAGGCAGAGTTATAAAAATTCACTTTGGGTGAATTCTCCAGAGGTGTATTTTATAACTTGTGTCTGTCTTGGGAAGACAGGAAAACAAACACAGTGTGCTTCTTGCTTTAGCAACATTTCTTTTCATATAGAAATTTCTTATGATTTTATGAATTTTCTTATGCCAGAAGTTTCATAAGAAATTTCTTATGCCAGAGCCCCGGCAGTTGAAGACCTCCACAATCCAGCCACAGCCATGATCAAGGCCATTCTCCACATATTCGGATGAGCGTCATACATGAAGAAACCGGCAGAGGAACCCAGGTGTGCGGGACCCGGGGTTGATATCTCCGAGGCTGCTCGGATCGGGACTGGGCCTCTTCCACCCAGATTCATCCTTTTCCAGTAGCTAGGCAATCTCACCCAGAAACTGCCCCTAGCCCTTGTAATCCTATCAATGGCCAACATCCAGAGACTATAAAACCAAGCTCCCAGAAGCACAAGGCTGCAATGTGCAACAGCTAATAGCCTAGTTCTCTCTCTTGGAGAACCTGGCAAGCTACTGAGAGTTTACTGCCAGCACAGGGGAGAGTCTGGTAAGCTCCCCGTGGCATATTCATTTGCCAAATACTGTAACAGTGATGGGTCTCATTCCCCTGACTCTGAAGAGCCTCTAATGTGGCACCATTGGGAAGGATGAATAAAGAGAGGCTGCTAAAACCTCAGGGCTAGGATGAATGGAGATGTTACTGGGCCCACTCAAGCAAATTGATGATCAATGGGATGACAGTGATACAGTGATAGAAATTTCTTAGATTTTTCCTATGTGGGTATTCCTTCTCTGGCTCTCACATAACTTGTAAGCTAGATTCTAGGGTCTCCTTGGAGGAAAGCTAGTTCCCCCTATGCAGAGATCATCTGAATTTTCTTCCAAAGGAAAGCAGAGGACTCTATCAGTATGCACAAGAACTCATTCTATATGAAGCACGGGTTGCTGTGCTAAGATTTTACTCTGGGCTTTCCATTATTGAATACTACTAATCTGATCATCCAATAGCTTTTGCACTTGAGTAAATGTTTTAAAATTTATTATATATGTGAACTATCATTACATTTATATTACCATCACCAACTGGAAACGTTGTAAATAAGCTACCTATAACATATTGAAATTTTATGATATTCTTGCATATAATAAAAATTAAACTGTCATTGATTCCTCAGTTTGCAGGACCACTTTCTTTAGAGCATGTTCATATTTTAAGAGCAATATAATGTTTTAGTATTGAATTATATATAATAAATTTTAAATTTTTATAGTTATCCCTATTTTTCCAAAGAACAGATAATATTTATGAAAGTTTCTTTCTCCCAAGGTCAAATAATTGGTACTTAAAGAAAATGCACAGGGCTTACTTCTGACTCATGCACTCAGGAATTACTATTGGAGGTGCTCAAGAGACCATATGGGATGGTGGGAATCGAACCTAGCAGCCGCATGCAAGACAAACGCCCTTCCCACTGTGCTATTTATTGCTCCAGTCCTGGAGCCTGAGTTTCTGACTGCAAAAATTATGCTACAGAAGCACGTTGTTATGTTATTTGCTTAAATATCTTTCACTGAGTTAATTCCCAGGTTCCCTGTTAAAATAAAAATAATCAATGCTGATACACATAATTATTTGGTAAGTTAAAATGTGTCTTTTTAAAAAACAAATTTTTGTATAAGCAAATGCTTTTCATATATTTAAATATATATTTTAATACACTTTTATGTTTCAGAACCAATGCTCTGATTTTTTTCATTTTAAACAATGTTAAAAAATAAATAAAAATCTTTTAAATTTCTCTGTGTGTCTTGGGCCACACTTGGTGGTCCTCATGACTTACTCCTGATTCTGTGCTCAGGTAATGCTCTTCACAGGTCAAGAGAAGACCACATATGGACCAGAAACCCAGGTCAGCTGTGTGTAAAGAAAACACCCGACCAACTGTACGAATTTTCTAGCCAACAAAAATGTCTTTTTTATCATGAATCAAAAATTATTCTAACAAACAACTGAATCAATGATTCTCTGATATTATGTAGTAAAGAATTATACACAGAATCCCTAGAAACAATACATTTTAAGCTATAATAAACAGTAAATAAGTTTATTTTCTAAAGAGGGTCACTGTGACATATTTCAGCAAGAGGGTGAGAGTGATTTTCAACACAGGTGCTGTTCTTTAGAAAAGAGCTTTCAAGGCTATTTCTAACATCAAAGATGCATATTGAACATAAATTCAGTAACAACAAAAAATATTCAGACATATACAATAGACTTTGGGACTATGGGTGAAGGATTTTTTTTTCTAATGAATAACAAAAGGCATAAATTTTCAGCATATATTGGAGTGACTATTTCCTGAGAATGATTTCTAAACACCTAAACCGCACAACAAATGTTCATCGTTTATGTAAATATCTAGATTTTAATAACAAAGTAATGAAACTACTCCTATGAATAGGACATCACAGATCTTATTAGTATTATATAAGAACAACAAAATAGAAATAAAATAAAAGAAACATTTGAATGAATAAGCCTGAAAAAAAGGAAAAACACCGCAACTAAGAACTCTTTAGGATATAAAATGTTAATGTCAAGGTATGCACAATATCTGATTTTATGTTAGGGTGGTTATATATTTTATTTATTTATTTATTTTTTAAATTGGATCACCATGTGCAAAGTTACAAAGCATTCATGCTTAAGTCTCAGTGACACGTTGATCAAATACCCATCCTTCACCAGTGCCCATATTCCACCACCAAGAACCCCAGTATACCTCCCCTCCCACCACCCCTCACCCACCTGTGTAGCTGATAATTTTCACTTTACTTTCTCTTTACTTTGATTACATTCAATATTTCCACAAATAAATCACTACTATTGTTTGGAGTTTCCCCCCCAAAGTTAGACTTGCCTAAAAGGAAGCATTTGGTAATTTGTTTTCCATCCTGAGAATGAAGAGATATGAGGTCATGCAGCCATGATAGCACTGCGCGGTTTTGGATTTCTGTGTTTTAGTATTTTAGTAACCAAGTCCAGGAAAAATTCAGTCAGAAATTGCATCATTTCAAGCTTGTACCTCTTTAGTGGTCCTTATAAGATGGAGGTCGCCACGCCTTCCCCCCCAGAAAGAAAGGACCTAGAGAGAAAAAAACTCTTTCCCCTCCTGGGACGGCATGGGGCTGTGGCTTAGTTCACAGTCTAGAGTCATTTCTGCAAGAAGCTGCTGGTACCAAACGTAGTTTAGCTGGCCTGTGGGATCATGGTCATCCAGCAATAGGGGGGCCGCATACATGCAGCCACTCAGGTTACATTTCGGCCGAGAGACTGGTTATATATTTTAAAATAACAATTTTGATTTGTTCACAAACTGATCATTTAAACAAATCTTATTTTTTATTATAGGAGAGAATTAAAAGCTGTATGGGTATCATTTGACTGTTACAGATTCCTTGGCTCTGAAACAAAAAGTGGGCAGTTCAGTTAAGTAAGCATTATACTGTACTTAATTCACTTTAACAGAGCATAGTACACGTTGAATGGACTTTATGTTGTACATAACTGAATATTACAACTTTTCCTGTTCTAAATGTGGATTCATCATTAGGCACACAGTGGCTGAGGTACACCTATTACCTCCAAATATTATAGCTATTAAGACACATATAAAGAAAAGTGCAAGTGTTTTAAAATGTAGGCCTGGACAGATAGAACAGTGGGTAGGGTATGTGCCCTGCACACAGCTGATCTCGGTTCAATCCTGACACCATATATGGTTCCTCAAGCTGCCAAGAGTGATCCCTGAGCAGAGATTCAGGAGTAAGACCTGAGCACTCCCCCCCCAAAAAAAAAAAATAAAATGTGGACACTGAAACTAGAAAGAAAAACACTATCAACAGTTGACTTGTTCAACTTATCTTTAAACAGAAAGTGGTTGTTCAAATTCCAGTACCTGTGAATAGAGTATTGTCATTCCATAACAATGCATTTGGTCTCTAAAATATTTTCTCTGAGGATACATTAAATAATATATGGAGATAAACATTAGAAAAGGAACTAAACTTTCTCTATATTGTACTACCAAGAAACAAAATGTATAGTACATTTAATAGTTTACAGTGTGCTCTAATTGAATTTTACTTTGTCCACCAGAATTAAAAATACAATAAGACTTTATTCTTTTCATAATGAAAATTTCCTATAATTATTTATTAATATGTGCTGTTGATTAGCCTGATCCTAGATCTTCATATGTAAATTTAGGAATCATGTAAAATTGAGTTACCAGGGAAGAAGAATAATTCCTCTTACCTCTTGGTTCATCTTGCATTTCACAAATAATCATATTGACATTCAATAAATATTTGTAGAATAGCAGTAGCAACAACAAACCACTTTTGTAAACAAAATCTAAAACATGTGAATTATAAACACAATGAAGAAAAAGTTTATCAAATATTTTACCTGGGTGTCCCACTTATAATGTAAAGGAGGACAGATGTCATCGTTTCAGAGCCAACAAATTTCCCAGAGATTTGTATTCAGTTTCCCATACTAGGTCCCTTCTTGGGAATGACCTCCTAGGTATCTTGGTAAGTCCCATTCCTCTGTGATTGTTCCCCAGGCAGCCATGGATCTTGTATAACCACATCATTTTTTTTTTTCACTCTGCAGCATTCAAAACCAAGCACATAATATATGGAGACAAACATTAGAAAAGGAACTAAACTTTCAACGTAGTCACTCTAAAAATTCCTCGGTGAAGACTTTTTTTAGAAATCTGATAATAACATTTCACGAAAGAAAACAAGTCCTCCACACTGCACTCTCCAATTTCCATATCTGCTTGGTTCTGCCTGTTACTTATATTGACCATCCTCTTGATGAACAGAGGTCTTGGAGGTACATTTTACTTGGAGTTTCCATTGAGTACATTTTTGCATAATATCACCTTAGGGATGAGGGTACAGTCATGAAGCCCTCAAGCAAACCTCAGACTCACAGAAAAGTAAATTTGAGCTAACAAGGTCTGACTGATATTTTTACTTTTACTTTTAGATTATCTGTCATAGATAGTAACAAATGAATTTCATATAGTTCTATTCTCTTCCTGTCTGTATTTCCTTTTGCACCCAGTTAACAAAATATCCAGGATCCATCACAAAATCCATCATTACATTTACCTATATTAATTGAAAATTCTCTCCCTGGGATGAACATATGGTCACCAAGAAATTAAAGACTCTTCAATTATTGCCATGTTGTTTTTTCTCTTGCCAACCAGTTTTCCTGAGCTCAACTTGTTCTATAAGCATCATTTTTTTTTTCTACAAGGTAAATCTGACAATCTGCATCCAATGTAACTTGTGGGGAGGGACACTCTCGGCCACCAAAAATTCTCACAGAATCATATATAGCATAAGGAAAAAATGACACGGTTCAACTTGACTTCAGTATCATAACTTCAGTATCATAAGCTGCTCTGTAAAAATACGAACTTTCCAGCACCATGGGATTTCTCTGATTAATTCCTGCCAATCACTTAGGAATGTCTGTCGGGGACCCTGCTATGGGTTCATGGCTTCTGCCCTCCCTTTACATCTTGTGGACACCTGGTCTTTCCAGAAAATATATGAGTCTCTGGGTCCATCAGGAAGGAGTCAAATCTTCTTTACTGGGAGTCCGGCGTATTCTCTCATCTCCACAAGCGCCCTTCCAGGACGTTCCTCTGAACAGGCCTCTCTCTATACCATTGGCCTTAGTTGCAGTTCTGCTGCTTCGCTCTCAGGGGTCATGGGCAGTGAGCCACCATCACCCACCTAAGCCTCTCAGGGTTCATCTCTGACTGGGGAGAACGCCTAACATTGGCAGAACCCCTTAGCTTATGGAATCCACAATTCCTGTAATGCCTGTTCTTTAAGGACTCCACACATTTTGGGAAACTTTATAATGAAACAGGACAGAGTTTCCCTATAAACTTGAGGCTGTGCCAAGAGTACACACGTGCACAATATTCAAGGGTTCACTCTTTCTCCGGGTCCCATTCCTGAGGTCTCCTGCTTTGCTTAATCTAAGGATCTTCCTGCAGTTCCAAAAACATACAACGGGGCATGAAGTTCCCTCAGGCCAAAGGCCTAAATATGCTCTAGAGTGGTTGAAAGACCAATAGTTGTGTAAATTACTGATATTGATATTCTATAGGAGTTAAGGACAGTTTGCTTATTGTATGACTTATTTGAACATTAAAAAATTGCAGAATTTAGTTTAGTCTATAAAATGGGAAAAATTATCACCATTATATATATATGTGTGTGTATAGGCGTATGTGTGTGTATATGTGTGTCTGTGTTTTCAGTATATATATACACAAGTGTACACACGCACACACCCTTCTTTTCTATACAGATATAAAATGTTACTATATATGTTATTTGCCTTGCATGTGGCTGACCATGCAAGATATTACCAGTGCTTGCTAGAGCAAATTGTTGTGCAATGGGAGGGCAGCACACTAATAAAATAGTTGTCCCATTGTTCATTGATTTGCTCAAGTGGGCAGTAATAACATCTCCATTGTGAGATGTATTGTTACTGTTTTTGGCATATTGAATATACCACGGGGAGCTTGCCAGGCTCTGTCGTGCGTGGGATACTCTTGGTAGCTTGCTGTGCTCTCAGAGAGGGATGGAGGAATTGATCCTGGGTTGGCCGCTTGCAAGGTAAATGCCCTATTCACTGTACTATGGCTCCAGTCCATATATATATGTATATATATGGACTAGTTTAATGTACATTTTTCACACTTAATGATGGGAAAAACACTGTTTTTTCTTTTATCTTTTTTTTTTTTTTTTTTGCAGTGGGCTACCGAACCCTGCAGTTTTTAAGGACTTATGCTAATCTTTGTACTAAGGAATTACTCCTGATTGAGATCAGGGGATTTTATGGGGTGTCAGGATCAAACCCAGGTTTGTCACATGCATGGCAAGTGCCCTTTCCACTGTACTACGCCTCCCGTCCCTAAAGACATAATTCTTATCCTTTTTATCACTCACTGCTAAAAGTCAAGTGGTTCTATTAAAAATCTAGCCCAATTTATTGTTCAACCAGTTTGTAAAACATGCTCCAATTAAGTTCTGGTAACTCAAATACCTATGCCATTGCATAATATCAGGCAAATACTCAGAGAAAAGTGTACAATTTAAGACATTGTATGTCAGTTAGATACTCAGAGAAAAGTATACAATTTAAGACAATGCAGGATAAGTAATATATAGATATCATCATGCAGAGCTCCCCAGAAACTCTTTACACTTGAATCAATTCATCATGAGCTCGTTTTGTTAACTTCTGCTCTATAATTCTATAATAACATTGTTTCCTCCTTCCAACATTTTCCAATAACAAAGGCAATAGAGTTTTAGTGACAAAGCAATATACTGTGTTTCAAGAAACGGATTAAAAAACAGCCCTGGAAATAAAGCACCTGGAGAGAAATAACTGACCATACATATCGCAGTACCACACAATCAAAACCACAGACTTAGGGGGCTGAAAATTATAGACTATGATATCGAATATTAAACAACATCTAGGCAAACCTTATTTTATACATACATGTGACCCAGCAGTAGAAATCGCTTCCTGAGAGTTCCAATGCTTCAGACCCTAAGATTAAATCCTGATATTCCTTCACCTAGTAACACATCCTTTATGCTTAAATGTTTCCTTATCATTTTGTAACAAAATCTCTTCCATGTGTTTGTCTTTCCACAGTTAAGCTTTTCATTGACAGCAAAAACTGCTCAGTATTTTTCTGGGAGTAGAGCTCACAGTTATTTTGCCTGTAAGGAAGAATCCTGACCCAGGGGGCAGAGAAAGACATGCTGCTTCTGTCAACACAAAGGGCATTATTCGGGCAGAAGGCAAGAAGGCTCAGCGATATAAAATCCTTTCTAGCAAAGTTCACCCAGGTGTGTCTCTCCATCCTGACCCGTTCCCTTCCTACACGGCCTTTAGAACAGGTGTGACCCTGGCAACATCAGAGAATCAGCATGGGTAAGAGGAAGGTTATACAGAGTTCAAAGGCGGAAGAGAGTTTGAAAAATAAGCACTTTTGATAAATAGCATCTGTTTTCAAGACGGGACTCCTAAATTCAAACTAAACATTTTATCTCTAGTTCTCCAAGGCAGGGGAAATAGCTAATTTTGATCTACCCTTTAATGACATAAATAAGATAAATCAGCATAGCTTGTGATACTGGATCCCAAGCAGTAGACATTATTATAAATGAGTTAATATGTAGGACCTTCTCTAATAAAGTAGTCATAGCGATGAAACTAAGATCAGTCTAATTTATTCTAATTATTTTGTTCTTGATTTGGGGGTGTTTCTCATTACAATTTATCATTAAAGTACCTAATCTTGACAGTGAACAATGAAGACATTGTCAGAATTAGCCTAAGGTGACATTTCTCTTTAGATTTGATGGTAGGTAATTTTATTAGGTATACTTATAAAGCAGGGCTTAAAAGTCTAAAAATACTTTAGAGAGTTAAAAGTAAACTTCATTAAACCAGCCAACAGATAGTTAATTTTGACTGATTATGCAAATTAATATAAAAAGATTGTTTAAAAGCTTACTCCTTAAATGGTAGAATATATATTTATAAATATATATATATATATATATATTTACCACAGGACACTGATAAATTTGAAGGATTATTCACCTTTACTTGTAATCTTTGCTAATTTGTTTTTTTCTTTGCTAATTTTTTTTTGCTAATTTCAATAACTTATTAACAGTATGTGTATGAAGAGTGAATAAAAAAAAACAAATACTGGAGTAGATATTAAGCACTAAAACCATACTATTTTAGTATGAAGAATTTAAAGATTAATTGTGTAACTATAAAGAATATTTTTCTGGTGGGGAGTTGTGCCCCATGTGGTTGTGCTCAGGGCTTACTGGCTGTGTGATCAGAAATAATTTCCTGCAGTACTCAGAGGATCATATATGGTGCTGGGAACTGAGGGTTGGCCACATACAAGGCAGCTGTATGTGTCCTAGCACTGTAATCTTTCTCTCTGGCCCAACGGCTAGTTAAGGGGGAAATAAAGAATAATGTCAAACTGCTTCACATCTTCAGAGAAGAAAAAGTTATAGTATATGTAAGACTATGTTTCACAGGAATATATAAATGCAGAAGCTAATGTCAAATTTGGAGCCTCACTGTAACTACAAAGTATACTTTGTTGAATAAATACAGATTTCATTTATTTGCAAGTTATAAGCCAAATTTTCATAAACCTGATTAACGTTCTTTCAAGTGATGCTTCAGTTTTCAGATAAAGACATTCTGTGTTATTGACTAAATTGAAAAGCCTAAAAAATCATTCAGTATCTCACAATATGAACTCCATTAAAAACAGATTCATTGAATATGTAAAAAATTCTAAAATTTATTCCTGGAACAGGAAAATCCTTTAAGACAATGGGAGTGAAAATCTCATAAAAGAAGAAAATAGGAAAAGTCATATGCATTGGAAATTCCCATGTGAACATTATAGGAGAGATTTCAATGTACATCTGCAAGCAAGTAATAGAAAATATTTACAGAAATAACCGCAAGTTCCTTGCTATGAAACTTGTGGACAGATTATCTTCAATTTGGTTCAGATGTAATCAACCATAAAAACACCTTGATCTTGGGATGACAGCCTCATGAAGTGGAAGAAAGTAAATTTATGTTGCTTGCTACTAAGTTTGACATAACTTTCATAACAGCCCAAGTCAAAGAACCAATATGTGATCTTATTCATTACTACTTCCCTAAAGCTGCATTGATGTCTGACATATTTAAAATTATATGTATTCACCTGAAGGGAGTGGAGATAATCCTGGGATTACTTCACAGCTAGTGATTAGATACTTTCATCTTGTTGTGTGGAATTAAGAGGAAAAAAACCTTAGTATAAAAACAGCAATATGGGAGGGAGGGCATAAACAAAATTCCCTGTTATGCATTATTTATTTGACAATAAAAACTGTCAAAATACTGAATCTATAGTCAATACAGATTACCTATATTATTTATCAAATATCCATGCTGATTTTGTGTATAATTCTCCTTCATCCATTTATACAAGAATATATGACCTCCTTCCCTACTAAAGCTAAAACATGCTATGCTTTAAAGAACTTAAAGTG
The DNA here is from genome assembly GCF_027595985.1 of Sorex araneus. Taxonomy (NCBI): domain Eukaryota; kingdom Metazoa; phylum Chordata; class Mammalia; order Eulipotyphla; family Soricidae; genus Sorex; species Sorex araneus. The sequence goes on along the minus strand of NC_073302.1, from coordinate 277,963,875 downwards.
GGGAAGTCAAATAACTTAACTCAGCAATAGAGTAGCAATGAAACGGCAACAAAAAAGTGGAAAGAGAAATAATTAAGGTATATTAAAAATGCTGAATATAGATAAAAGGCTTTGTGGGTAAATCTAAGGGAAGCAGTTCAACCTTTCAAATCCAGGGCTTGGAGAAACTGTACAATTGTTAGGATGTTAGTCTTACATGCAGCCGACCTGGGATCCTTCCCAGGCATCCTTAACCCTGCCATCCTTAACCCAATCATTATTCCTGAGAATGGGACAAACAGTCAACATCTTATGAACGAGACCACCCCTCAGTATTCAGAGAGACAAAGAGTCCAGCGGGATTGCAAAACACACCGAGACTTTATTACTCCAGCTAGCTGTCCTGCCAAAACAAGAGGTCAGAGCTCGACCCCGAGGGCTTACAGCCTAGGATTTATATAGCCATCCTGGGCACACAGGCCTCAGGAGTAGGCACAAAGATAAACAATTCCAAAGGCAGACATAACTTCAAACATTTCATAAATGAACAAAAGCATACGGGAACAATATATCAAGAAAACATTCCCAATTAGGAAGACATTCCCAATTCCCATACATCAAGAAAGCAAGGCATTGCCATATATCAAGAAAGCATCTTATCAGTTAGGCACTTATCTGTTAGACACAGGATACAGGACACGGGTGCACCGGCTCCTGACTCTCCAGCTCCGTGTCTGTATAAACACCAGGTAGTTCTTTTAGTCCATTAAGTCAGTCCTATATTCTTCCTGGCCAGGGCTACTTTCTACCAAGTGGTGCTATCAACCAATTAGCTCAGTCAAGTCATATATCCTTCCTGGCCAGAGCTGCCCGCCTATGCCTACAATCTTTACGATCAGGGTGAGAAGAGATGTGCTAACTGCTTCTCACATTCCCCCCTTTTCTATGATCATACTGAGGAATCTTCTGCTTCTCACAAACCCTGAGCAAAACTGGGTGTTGCCCAAGAACATAAATTAAACAATGAAATAGAACTGTGGGGCTCCAGTGACAGGGTAGGGTTAAGGCACTTCCTAGCACTGATGTGCTCTCCCAGCACTAAGCACTCTTCGGAGTGACCCTTGAGCATCTCCTGAGCCTTTGAGTGGTCCATAAGCAACAACCTCAAATCCCTACTAGTTGACATTTATTTATTAGCTCAACAAATATCTGTACTTCCTCAGTGCCTACCATAGCAAAGGAGGGTTTATGGATAGACTCTGCGGAGCAGCCAGGTGGAAAACCTCCTCACAGGTTGCTTCTTCCACTCATTCGCCTTCCTGTGTTGCATTGTTTATCTTTGAACACACTATTCAAATCAAAAGCACTCACTTCATACCATAGTTTCTTCTACCAAAAGCACTCACTTCACACCACATGCATAGAAAAGAAACTTATTTAGTGATACTGACTTCACAAATCCCTAAACACTCATTAAAGATTTACACTGAAGAGCGCATGACAGCAAACTAAGAGAGACTTCTTCAAATTTAGATGCTTGCTGCAAAGTCACTTGCATAAAAGGCTGTGATAGAAATTAACCTTGCATTATGACACTCCAAGCATGATATAAACTGTAAAAAATAGGGCTTGACATAATTATTGAACCCAAATAAAACTCTTATTTACTATTTTTCCAATGAAAGTTTAAAGATATCAATTTACAAGATTGTTGTAACTGCACATATATGGTCAAAGATTATTTTTAACTACAGAAAATAATATCTTCAGAGAGTGTTTAATAATAAGGTACATTTTCTTTTATCCCCATTCTCTCTCTCTCTCACACACGCGCACACACACACACACTTATACACATTCATATACACACTGATAAAAAGTTCCCTCATGTACACTGCATATAATCCCTACGATATGGATATATATCTAAATACAACTTTTGTTTTTTATAATTTTTCTTTTAAAATTATGATTATATGAAGTCTACACAGTATAAGACTTTCTTGGTAATATTTTTAAATTTCACTAATTGACCAATATATTCTTATTTACACATTTTATTGTCATTCTCTCAATATCGCAAAATAAAAAATTGACAACAGAGCTATATTCAACTTTAATGTAGGTGTTAGAAAGTGTTAAGCTGAGCTGATCATACCCATGAGAAGTTAAATGTTTCTTGGTATCATTATAAGATTATTAAATTTATGTTATTAACTCATAGTTTACTATAGGTAAGTCATATGACTTATCTGACCTTAATATTTCAGGAGTGATAGCACAGCGGTTGGGTGTTTGCCTTTTATGTGTCCTACCCGAGTTCGATTCCTCTGCCCCTCTCAGAGAGCCTGGCAAGCTACCTGTGTGTACTGGATATGCCAAAAATAGTAACAATAAGTCTCTCAATGAGAGACGTTACTGGTGCCTGCTCGAACAAATCGATGAGCAACGGGATGACAGTGTGACAGTGTGATAAAAAAATAAAATTTGCTATGCACAGATCTTTAAAAAATCCATTTAAGTACTTTAACACAATAGTCGGCTAATATTTCAGAATAGAGTATCTTGCCCGCATGGCAGAGCCTGGCAAGCTACCCATGGTGTAATCGATATGTCAAAAAGATATGTCAAAAACAGTAACAACAAGTCTCACAATGGAAACATTACTGGTGCCTGCTCGAGCAAATCGATGGACAATGGGATGACAGTGCTACAGTGTTACTCGAGTATAGTACACAAGAAAATTAATTTTCCTTTAGACTCAATCAGCTGATTGGAGGACGATGATGAACATAGAGGAGCATTTTAAGAAGTGTTTCTCTTAAGTCTGTACTGGAACCTAGTGCAGGTATTCTGTTTAATTTCCTCAGAGATGGTAATAATGGCATTGATCACTATGATTTTCTCTCCTCTGTTCTCTGTGGATCCCAGCATGCTTCTGTACAGCAGAATCTCTCTAGACCGCACAGAGCTATTGTGTTACTTTAAGGATCACAGATCATTCAAAAGGAAAATGTAACACCCAGAGAAATGTCTATGTTGCACATGATTCACAATAAAAGAAGGTGAAAAAGAGGGAGAAAGAAAAAGGTAAGTTTTCAAATGCAAGGTTAGGGACACTTTAATCAGATTCTTCAACCAGCAACAGAAGAAAAAGGGCACAGGGAAAATATAAGTAACTCTTAAATACCTTGGATAGGATGAATGCGCAACATTTCTGGAAGCTTCTTTTTGACACATGTTAAGACTAGAGAAAAAATGGACCAATATCTCTGTCTCTTCTATGGAAAGTTATGTGATTTGAGCATCAACTACTGTTTCCATTTGTTAACATTTACATTTTGTTCCCAGATACTCATATTCTTGACTTTCAGTCTACTGTGTAATTTAATATGACTGCTTTTGCAGATAAAACAACTACACACCTATGAAAGAAAGGCTTCATCATATTGTAGATATAATAAAGCAAGATATTTATTTCCAAAAGTGTATAGACAGAATATAAAATTCTTGGTCCTAAAACAAAAAGAGAGAAAAAAAATATAGTTTATCATGTTTTTAGAAAGGTGTTAGAAGGTGCATGGAAGTTTAAAATAAATTTATTGAGAAAATGTTGAATTTTCTTGTAGTTCAAAGTTGCAAAATAATAAAAAATGAATTGCAAAAGAAACTTAAAAATAAGTAGTAAAAAGATAACAAGGAGTATTCTTTTTTTGAAACTACCTTTAAGACAAATCTTTCAGAATCTAAAATAATAACCACCCAGGAGGCTGCTTAACAGAGAGGTAAATGTTTACAGAGTGAGGGATATATTATTTCAAAATAGGATCTTGAAAACCAAATCTTATATGTACATGTCTTTTCTTCTTAGAAGATTCCAATCATAGGAATACACAATCAAAGTCAGAATAAAACTGAAGATAACCAAATCTAAATCTAATGAAATTCATTTTGGTAAAACAAATGGAACAGAGAACATTAGCTTCTCTAAATCACACTTCTTTCTTTCTTTCTTTCTTTCTTTCTTTCTTTCTTTCTTTCTTTCTTTCTTTCTTTCTTTCTTTCTTTCTTTCTTTCTTTCTTTCTTTCTTTCTTTCTTTCTATCATTCCTGTATCAGATGGCACTAAACCTATGTAACCTAATGTTTTAAAAACTACCTACTCATTACATGCAGCACTTTAAGGCAAAAAAAAAAAAAAAAAAACCTGTAATAGCCTAAAGCTCAAAGTGTTAAAACTTGACTTTCCAATTACCTCTATTTCCTCCAACACTTAAATCAATTTCTGAAGACAATTAGAGTGTCTGGAACAAACATATATATTTCTTCTCCTATTTCTAGCAGTTTATATAATTATTTGTTTCTTCCTATCACTGATACCATTTGGATGGCAGTATTGATCTGGTTTTCATTCTGTGTTATAAGGATTCATGAGACTGTGTTGTTGATTAAACTTTACCAACCGTACCATTTCTCCTTGTTATTAGAAACACCAACATTTCTTTAGGGAACTACCTCACTCTATCTTTCTTCTTCTACTAAAGGCTTAAAAACAGATACATTATCCAATTGCTTGATTTTACAAGGAAGTAAAATGGGTCAGTAAGGCTCTTATCTTTTTTGTTTTGTTTCCCAGCTATAAGTTCTGTTTGCAGGTAAAGTTAGAATATTTGGCATTTGGGATCTGCAATCCTGCAACCATTCCTTAAGGTATGGAGAGGGAGTCTGTCTGAGATCCTGAAACCACTCACAGTGTCGAGCACAGCTTAGAGAAGAAGAGAATAAGAGGAACACACTTCCCTGAGGCCATGATCCAACCACTGTTGATTTTAAAAAACACATATCCTATATGACATTTCACTTAAATTGAGTAAAGAGCTTTCTTTTACTAGCCTCTAAAAAAGACAAGCAGACAGATACAGTGGGTTAAAGTTTTGTATTTAGCATCGGGTTAATTCTCTACATCTACTGGTAGAAAGTAACTTCAAGTTAGTGCATTAATTCTATAGAGATCTTTGATTCCATAGTCATGGAGAGCAGAAGTCAGAAATGTGATTTCAGCCAACTCAATGCCATGTTGATAGTATTGAATCCTTTCTGGAGGCTTTAAGGAAGAGTTGTTTAATTTCAGTGCCTCAAGCTCCCCGTGTTCTATCTTGTTGCCCTGTTTCCATCTCCGAAGTCAGTAATGACTGAAGAAATCTTTCTTATAATTGCATCACTTACTTTTGAGCCTAACTACTCACACTTTAGAACTCTCAAGCATTGCTAGATGAATTGTAGTTCTGAAATGATGTAAGGTAATCACTGAATCTCAAGATCATTAATGATCTGTATTAATTTATTTTTACTGCTTTAATTCCTCTTTGTATATAATTTAACAAATATGCAGAATTCAAGGATAAAGATTTGTATGCAATTTTTTAAAGGTCATTATTCTCACCACAAACTCCAAAACCGAAACAGAAGAAACATTAAAATATTCACATTGCAAAAACAATAAAACAAAATGATGTTATATTAATATAATTTAACTGTCATTTTGGTCATTAATAGTATTTAGGAGAAATAATACATACGAGTGTATTTTTATAAAAACAGTGGTGAAAACTTATATTTATAAAGTACATAAAATAAAAGGCATAGGAACATCTCTTATTAATTCCTATGCACTTTTGTAGTGACATTTGTCTTTCCTTATATAATAAAATGTGTAGCAAGGAACGCCGACTAAATATATCACTAGGAGAAATGCTAGATATTTTTTCTATTTCTGCAATTCAAGCAATGCTCCATGCATTTTGAATAAATACACAATATTCTATATTTAAATATTTCCAGTGATGAAGAATTCATGACCAATTTAAGGGATAGCCAAGACTTCGGATCCGCCAAGCTATTAGTGAAGCTCTGTTGCGATCTGTGCTGATGGCTAGAGAAAGGGATTTCTGCGTTTGATGCTTGTTTCCAATTTCCCTTACACTCAGCCTCCGGGAGTCGTGAAGAAACATGCGCTCACTCAGAGGTTAGGGATCAGCTGCTCTCGTCCCATAATTCTTTGCTGTGGTTCAAAAGGAGAATGCAGAGGAGTTCAGCGTAGGTGTTCTTTCCCCGCAGTAGAGGCAGTTGGAATTAATAAGTTTGTGTCTCACTGTGAAGTGTGGGCACCCTCTTGCCCTATTGTACTGCCCAAAACAAAATACCTTACAAATACATATTTTAAAAGAAGGTCAAGGTTATAATTTTTTCTGGGGATTAGTTTTACTTCTGAGTCAGAACTTGCACTGTTGACAAAAAAAAATCCAAATACTGTTTCAGATGATCATAATTGCAAGCACAGACAACATGTAGTTTCTAAAGATTTAGGAGGATGCCAGGCTCTCCCACGCGAGCAGGAAACTCTCGGTAGCTTGCCAGGTTCTCCGTGAGGGAGAACTAGGCTATCACATGGCATTCGGCAGCATTTTGGCCACATGCTTCTGGGAGCTTGGTTTTATAGTCTCTGAATGTTGGCCATTGATGAGATTACACAGCGCTGGGGGCAGTTTCTGGGTATGACTTCCTAGCTGCTGGAAAATGGGGAGTCTGGGTGGAAGAGACCCAATCTCGATCTGAGCAGCCTTGGAGATCTCAGCCCTGGGTCCCGCACACCTAGGTTCCTCTGTTGGTTCCTTTTGAACAGGTCTGACTTGGGGGGGAAACTCCAAATAATAACAGTAAGTTTTTGTTGAAATATTGAAGGTTATTAATGTAGCAACCACCTCTCTGGACTGTGAATTATGCAAAAGCCCCACGCTGGCCGACGCGGCGTGGTGTACACCATACTATGAGGCGAGGGAAGGGGGATGAGGGGGGAAAAAATGGGAAAAGGAAAAAGAAAAAAAAAAAGAGAGAGAGTTATGTACTTGTAGCAGTGGGGCTCCATATCTCTTCATCTCCAGCAATGGAAAACTAATTATCAAATGCTTCCTTGGTAGTAGGGCTGTCTTTCTTGGGGAGAAACTCCAACAACAATAGTGAGTTTTGTGTTGAAACATGGAACGTAATCAAGGTAAAGAGAAAATGAAGTGAAATTCATCAGTTATACAGTTGGTTGTGGGGGGTGAGGGCGGGGCTTATACTGGGGATTTTGGTGGTGGAATATGGGCACTGGTGAAGGGATGGTGTTTGAATATTGTATAACTGAGACATAAACCTGAGAACTTTGTAACTTTCCACATGATGATAAAATAAAAATTAAAAAAAAAAAGTCCTGTCTATCTGGTACTGAGGGGTGGTATAGGACAAATAACAAGAACCTGTATCCTCTGTTCACCTTGTGTTGGAGGGTGTGAGTGAAGTATCCAAGAATGTCATTGCCACATTTTCCCTTTGCCAAAGAGCAGCCTGTATGGTGGGAGGCAGAAAAAAAGGTGATGAATTGGTTCTTCATACTGAAATGAACTATTCTTTTTTTTCTTGCTTATCCTCAGCGAATTACAAGAGACATCAAAATAAATCATTTTTAACAGATAATGTAATAAACTGGTAATATTGAACATTTGTGTGAGAAACATCCATTCAAATATCTTCGGGGTTATTGGTATTTCATATCTCTACTATAACTGCTTCAAGCAGAAACAGGGTAACAGATCTAAGTTCAGAACATAAATCTCCTTCTTTGAATAGGCTTCAGTTTCATACATTCCCAGTGAGTTGCGATATGAGTTACAATAGCTTAGCTGATTCAAGCCTCTAAGAGAACTGGATTGAATAAGACACAATTTTCTTTATTACTCTATCATTAGTAAAATTCAGGAGGGAATAACAGGTGGGTTTAAATGTCTATGAGTAAAGAGGATGGGTTAGATCCTCATAGACTTGACCTCGTGTGAGAATTTGGGAAAGAATGGCATGCAACTATACAAAAACAAAGAAAAATCGTGTGCAAATCCTAAGGTTACTTATCGGAGCCAACAGGGATTTGACGTGGCTTATCTTTAACAGTTACCTCAGGTCTTCTCCTTGTTCACAAGTGTAAAAGACTGATCCAGCTCTCAGTCTTGGGGATTGAAGGGCTAAGTTCCTGGGTTGTGAATCCAAGGAGGTAAATATAAGACTTTGGTATTGATGGCATTGTGATCACAATAAAAAAATGGGAGCCAGACCATTTCTCCAGAAGATTATTCCCTGTACTCCTCAAGGTTTTTAAAGACCCCGAACCCCTATCTTTAATAGTAGGTTTTCAAAGTTGATGTTGGTAACATGTTTCTCCTACCTGATAGAGATCTTGCTGCTATTGTCCTATTCTGAGGAAAGAGGAGAGGGAAGGGGAGGGAAGGAGAAGGGAGGGGAGTGGAGGGAAAGGAACAGGAGAAGAGGAGAGGAGAGAGGAGGGGAAGATGAGTGAAGAGATAAGGAGGAAGGAAGGGGGAGGAGAGGAGAGGGGAGGAGAAGAGAGGAAGAGGAAAGGGCAATTTTTGATTAATTTCCTTTTGATATTTTATGACTAGGAGAGCCCATTTTTCTCTTCAAATCAAGAGACAGTTTGCAGTCGGGGCCCGTGCTCGGCTCCGGCCGGCCGGGTTTTCGGCCCGGGCGCCCATGCCCCTGCAGAGCCGGTGGATGTGGAACAAGCGGGAACCAGAGACAGCTTTAGGAATTGGGGTTCCAGCAAGTGCTTGCACCCATGTATGGAGACTGTGAACTAACTTTGGCTACTGTTGTTCCAGGAAGAGAAATGATTCATTTTCAAACTTAAATCTTCGCGGACTTAATTACTATAATACAGAAATTGTAAATCAGTAGCGGCCGCGCGACACTTTATCTCTTCATTCTCATCAATGGAAAACTTATTATCAAATATTTCCCTATTAATAGAGCTGTATTCTTAGGGGATAAATTCCATCAAAAATAGTGAGTCTGTTTTGAAACTCTAACAACAATAGTGAGTTATGTGTTGAAATCTGGAATGTAATCAAGGTAAAGAGAAAAGGGAGTGAAATTATCACTCACCTACGGGGTGGGTTGGGGGGTGAGGGGTGGGATGTATACTGTTTTTTTCTTTTGTTTGCTTGTCTGTTTTGTTTTTGCTTTTTTTTTTTTTTATTGGTGGTGGAATATGGGCACTGGTTAAGGGATGGGTGTTTGAGCATTGTGTAACTGAGATATAAGCCTGAGAACTTTGTAACTTTCCACTTGGTGATTCAATAAAATAAATTAAAAAAAAATCAAGAGACAGTTTATAGTGACACTTACTTGTCCAAATAGAAGTCTAGGATACTTTCAGTGCAGTCCTTTTCTTATGAGTAGATGTTATGAACTCATAGCAATATTATTTCATACTGTTTAGAGTAGATAGCAGAAAGCTAAAAGTGAACATAGATTGTGTATATATATATAAAACATTATATCTATCTCTCTATATCTATATATAATGATAGACCACTGCAAAAAGAGATCAAATTGACAAACTGAGCAGAGAATAAAAAGGCAGAGATAACATAGACATAAATGCTGCACAAAATAGTGGAGAATAGCAGAGAGTAGAAGAGAACATAAAGCTTCAAGAGGTGGGGCTGCAAGAACTGAACTGCAGAACAGCAAGTGGCAATTGTGGTTGCTGTCCAAGAATGAAGGTGCCTATTTCTGCAGCTGCTACAACCAGCCGAGGTATGACTACACGCTCTGTGAAATAGAGCTGCCACTCAGTTCATCCCTTACCCTTTCCCGGCCCCTTCAGGGGTCCTGGCTAGCAAGCCCACAAACTGCCTCCAGGTCATATTGAAGCACATCACTGGCCTTGATCCAGAGACTCAGCAGTGCATCCCGGAAGACAGCAATGCTGCTTGGAGATCTTTCCAGACCCCATGCCAAGCTGATTTCTCTAAGGCACCTCAGATGGTGCCAGTGTCCCCTCTCAGCCCACTCTAGATGAATCCCTGGTGGCTACAAACTTTCAGTAGAAAAATCCAGGTATGCGGGGAGCAGGGACTGAAGACATCAGGCGAAATGGCAGTGGCAGGGATGGGCTGTCCCCTCCCATCTCCCCTCCCCCTCGGGGTCTTGGCTGTCATGCCCACAGACTGCCTCTCAGCCTCATTTAAGCGCAGCAATGGCCTTGATCCAGTGACTCACATATGAATCTCAAAATGGATTAGCTCCCCACAGAGACGTCTCTGGACCCCAAACATTTACAATTTTAGAATACCAGGGGCGCACGGAATTCTAAAAGCAGCCACATGACCTCTCATGATATTCATAACAAGCAATTAAAAATAAAGTATTTAGTATCTGCTTGTAGCAGGCAGGCTTGAATGGTGGTGGGAAAATTCAAGATAATGGTGGTGGGAAGGTGGAATGGTGGAGGGATTGATGTTGAAATATTGAATGTAATCAATTAATTGAACAATCTTATGAAAATAAAATTTAAAAATTACAAAATAGAGAACCACCACATAAAAGTGCTACGATACTTAAGACTCCATGTTTGTCTTGTGAATCTTACACAGTGCTCACACGAACCCCGAAACTAGGCATCACCCACTCTACCCTCAAGGCCATCACTGATTCAGGGCTGAAACAGAGTTGTTCACTTTCAGGAGGGTATTTGGCAGTTATGGTTGTTGTCCCATATTTGAAGCAGCTTCTTGACAAGACAATCTGCCACAAGTGGATTCTTTCTTTGGACATAGGATAATCATATGGCCCAGCTACATTATGGAAATTTTACTTCTTCAAGTTAAGGAGTACATACAACTATTTGAAGAGAAGAGATTCTGGATACCGTTTGAGAGCACAATGGAGTTCTTAAACATGGTATCTCTGCCCTGGGTTTGTATCACCTCAGGCTCATAGTGTATCCAACAGTAATATAGGACCTTGAGGTGTTATCTGACTGTTATCTGCCTGTTATCTGACCCTATGGAGTGGTCCACAAGAGAGAGTAAGAGTCTTGGGTTTCAGAACTCCTGATTCACTTCCCACCCAATGTACATGGAGGGTTATTGAACTGTTGGGAATGTAAACAGGCTCCTCTTTCTTTTGCTTGAGGGAAGGAAGCACAGTGGAGTTACAGAAGTAGAAAAAAAAAAGTGGATCTTTGTATAGCAAAGAGCCCCTGGAGCAGATCCTCAAAAGACCAAGGCTTATAAACTATGTGAGCACTTATAAAATAATAGACAATAACACTAACAACATAACCAAATCATGGATTGCTTTATTATCATTGACTCATAATTACTCAGTTATTCAGTAAACAGTTATGAAATTTTGGTTGCACTGCACCCCCAAAAGCTATCTTCTTTCATGTGGCGACACTAGGAACATGTACTTGTCTTGTTTCTTTCTTTTTTTTTTTTTTAATTTCCTTATTCTCAACAGCACACATCACACCTTTATTATGCACTGTAGCGCTGTTGTCCCATTGTTCGATCTGCTCGAGCGGGCACCAGTAAAGTCTCCATTGTGAGACTTGTTACTGTTTTGGGCATATCGAATATGCCACGGGTAGCTTACCAGGCTCTGCCATGCAGTCGGGATAATCTCAGTAGCTTGCTGAGCTCTCTGAGAGGGTCGGAGGAATTGAACCCGATCGGCTGTGTGCAAGGCAAACATCCTACCTGCTGTGCTATCACTCCAGTCCACCTTTATTATATACCAGGATATACACACCAACTGCTTATCATGCATTGTTGCACTTTAGCTTCTTCATATCCATATCGATCAAGTCTTTCTTTATTCTCTAGTTTGAATACATCTGAAGCTCTAAAATGAATTATCTTTGAAAAGATCTCACATCCTAATACCAAGACACATTTTCACTAAGCCTGGAACTTAGTAAGTAATTTAGGAGTTGACTACATTTCTGCCTTGAATATAACTGATTGTCCAGGGATGGGCTCCCCAACACTGCATTCCACAAACAGAGCCATGATGGATCTTCTTAATCAGTTCTCTATAGTCTCTTGCTCTCTCATCACCCCAGCATCTTACAAACCGGGACTACTGAACTGAACTAATTTCTCCTGGCCAGGAAATATTTCGCCTCTCTTGGTCTCCAGACCCCAGATATAATATTTTCCACCTCAGCCTCCTCCCATTTTTACACTGGTGTTCAGGGACAGAATTCACAGGATTTTGACAGCACAGCTTGGTTAAGTTGTAATTTTAATTTTATGCCGCTCCCTACTGTTGGCCTTTCTCCTCTATGCTACAATTCTTGCTGTTTTTTAATAAACTCACCTTGGTCTGCTGCTCATTTTAATCAGCACATATGGAAAACACCAGGAAATCTACTTTGCAAAAAGCGAGTCGTCTTGAAGAAAATTTAAGCAACCCAGTCTGAAATCATCGGGTCCAAGTCCCTCCGGGACATGAGCTGACAGGTGAGCATGGTGATACTGTCATGCTGAAAGAAAGACTAAGGAAAGCATGTGGCACCTGAGTGATCTGAGAGGGACCCTGGAGCTTACCATTCTGAAGATCAATTAGAGAATTCATAACCTGACTAGGAAAGAAAAGGTATGAATCTACAGAGTGGCGGCAGTCAGATAATACCTGATTCATAGTAAAATGAATAATGAAACACGTGATCCCTCGTGGCAAAGTTTAGAGATTGGCAGAACGGATCTGCCTCCCAGATCAGATTACATCCCAAAAGACTGCAGCTTTCTGTTTCTTCATTGTCTTGGTGACATCACAAACTCTAAGGAGCAGAGCATTCATAAATTGGAATCGGAAGTCATTAAAGGAAATCTTCATTTATTTTCAGGTTTTTGACATGAAATTAAACCTCTCTTAGAAACCTTGAAGATCCCCGCTTACATGTTAATGATCAGACATGGGTGAAACGTCTGAGAAACAGTAGAAGGGTTAGAAACTATAGGGGTTAAGGAGTTAGCCTTGCATGTAGCCAACTGGTCATATATGGTGATGTAATATGTGATGTCATCCCCTATATCACATATGGTTTCCGATCCTCTACAAGAAATGATACCTCAGCACAGCACAAGAAATATGCTCTGGACACAGCTTATGTATGCAGAACATTAACAACTGCTCCCCACCAAGGAAAGGGATAAATTGGTTATGTACCCAATTTAGATAATGACTTGCAAAAAAAAAATGGGATTAATGCTGTCATATTTGTTTTATTCACTAACCAATTTTTATTGCTTCATACTTCCCAGAGAGCATTAAATCTTACGACTAACACAATTGAATCTTGTTAACAATATAACCAAAGGGTGGAAATTGCTATTGTTAGGCTATTAAAGTTATTTTTCATATTTGGAAAATTTAATTAAACTTAAAATGTTTAGGTAACAAATATGTAAGTATTGCTAAAATGTTGACCTGCAAACAATGCCTCAAAATTGTCCTAGTTTTATAAATTCATGGTCTGCAAGAACAGACCATGAAGTCAAGAATCTTCATAAAATGGTTGCTCTCTTAGTCTATGAAATGAAAAACATGCAGATGTAACTTCACATATTATAACAAAAAAAAACAAAAGCCACAATGTGAATACATATGAATAAGTAAATAAAAACATAAATAAAATACCTGTGAATAAGTAAATACAAATATAAATAACATTTTTGAGTGGAATCAGTTCTAATTATAGTCAGGGGGTGGATTTTTCTTTACATCCCAAATTAGTCTGAATAATGACATCTTAGGGTGTCTAGCATTAGCATATTTTTAGCATTAGCTTCTTAGATAATACTGTGAGGCAACCAGGCTTGGAAAACATGGTTCTAAAGTTTCTTTCATTAATCTTGATTTGCAAAATCAGTAAATTAAGAAAATATAAGAAATGATCCTATATGAACTATATATTTAAACAATTTCCATCCCTAATAAATAGGAAACTTTTAAAAAAATTGTTATTTTTCCTTTTATTCATCTTCCATCTTATTGGCTCACTAGCCTTATAAATAGCATTCTCTATTTCATATTTTAAATCCTTTTTTTTTTCAGAGTTCTTAACACAACATAAAATCCTGGGTCTCATATATTCAAAGCTCTACCACTCCTAATCCCTTTTATCTAATACTTCTAACTCTTTATACTAATTTCAAAATTATTTCCTTTATGTGATGAAGTGGGGAAAATATTTATCTTAACCAGGATTCAACTGACCTCTTCAAAACAAAACACATGCACACACACACAAACACACACACACACACACACACACACGAAGCACAATTTACTCATAGGAAAAAAATATGATTTCTGGGGGCTGGAGTGATAGTACAGTGGGTAATGCGTTTGCCTTGCACCTGGCCAACCCAGGTTCGAATCCCAGAATCCCATATGGTCCCCTGAGCACTGCCGGGAGTAATTCCTGAGTGCAGAGCCAGGAGTAACCCCCGTGCATCACTGGGTGTGACCAAAACAACAACAACAACAAAAAGATTTCCTTCTTTGAATTATTTCCTAATATTTTAATAATGGAGACAATAAATTGAATTGTGCAACCCCTACATTATTTCTATAAGCAGAACATTGAAAGAAAAATTCAAAGTTTTTGTTCTACTTTATTCCAAAATATACAAGTCACACAGTCTTAAAAATATTTTGAAAGCAAAAAGTGAAGTTCTCATTCATTGAACAATAGCTCTCCAATCCAAAAAGTCATCATCCTAAATTTACCTTTATCAGTACTATAGCGATCTAGCTTTAAATCCCAGCAGTTTAACATATGCTTTACCAAGGTCAAATTAATTAATCTCTCATTTTTGACAGGAATGAAATGAGCACATCACCTGTTTCTCAAAATTCTTATGAATATTAAGCAAGAGATTATATGAAACACTGAAAATATTATTATCTAAATATTTTTTAGAGACCGACGGATAGCAGTTTATATAAAACCATAAATGTCAGGCTTTGATATTGATAGTATTTTAAGGGGAATAATGTAAATATGTGTCTTCAAAAACAGATTAATTCAATTTTATTGTCTTTTCTCATTGTTGATCTTGTTGTAATATCATGGTACCAGGAGCATACACATTAGTGATAGTGTTAACACACACTTTAATTGCAGTGTATATTGAGGATTGCACACTTGGTTTTGATGTTCAGACACAATTGGTTGCATTATGCCAGAAATAACATACAGTTGCAGAGACCCTAAAGGACAGAGCAACCACAGCAGCTCTAGCATGTGGGGCAAAGACAGGCTTTAAATCGGAGCATCAATCCTACAAGGCAGTCACTCTGCCACTGAGCTATCTCGGGGATTTACATCATCATTTAAATTGGCAAGAAACAAAATGAGCTTGAAAGTCTTATGTCATCGTGAATACCCCAACCGGATGTTGAGGAGTAGAAAGTTGATGACGAGATTTTGAAGGTGAGGAGAACTGAGATTTTGGAGACTGTGGGACTTTGAGGACAAGAATATGAGGACTATGAGAGGACTCCCTCTCAGAGAGCCTGGCAAGCTACCGAGAGTATCCTGCTTGCATGGCAGAGCCTGGCAAGCTATCTGTAGCATACTCGATATGCCAAAAATAGTAACAATGACGGTCCTCATTCCCTTGAACCTGATAGAGTCCCCAATACGCCATCAGGCTACAACAGTATGTGGCAGAGACAAATGGAGATGTTACTGGCGCCCACTCGAGCAAATCGCTGAACAATGAGATGACAGTGAATGTGTGATACAGTGATTTTATCACGAAGCCAGAGAGATAGTAGAGCAGATAGCCACCATGAGCACAGCAGGGTGTGGTCAAGTCTTCCATGCTTATCTCTATGCTTGCACACATACATAAAACCTTATGCTATCTCTCCATATATCTGTCTTTTTACTTCTCTTTTTATCTATTTATTTATATACTTATCTGTGGGTGTATTTTCTTTTTCCATCATACCTGGCAGTGCTCAGGAGTTACCCCTTATTTTGCCCTCAGGAATTCATCCTGGTGGTACACTGGGGACCATCTGGGATGGTGGGGATCGAACTCAAGTCAGCTGATTGCAAAGCAAATGCCCTACCTGCTGTACTATTGTTCCAGTCTGCCATGCATAAAATTTTAAATAAAACACTTAAGTTTATACACAAACCTACATATATATTACATAACCTACATGTATTATTCCTTCCCAGGAACTAGCTTTCCTTATATACATCAATCTTTTATATATCTGAGGAAAGAGGGGCTTTGCAGAAAATTATTATGATCTGATGAAGCCATCAAGATATGACTTCCTAGTGATCCCTCTGGGGATGGCAGTCTTTCATAATGAAGAAACTCAGAGACCCTAGTTCCACTTGCTTACCAATGTGTATTCGGTGAGGAGATCCCTGACCTTGATTTCACTGTGTTCCTTCACTAAGGCAGACATGTTTATTAACAAGTAGAACCACTAGCTATAACATAAGACAGAAACCTATCACCTTGATATGCCTTCAATACACAGCATTGCCCAGGCCAGCATTCCCAAACATTCCCCACCTTCATTCCCTAACCTTATTAAATCTTATTCCCAAACTCAGCAGCTCTCACTCTCTTTTCTTGGTTTTATCAATCAACAAACAGGTCTCAGGTACATATACCACTATCATTTTTTTTTAATTTCAATGAATTTGTTCGAGTGGGCACCAATAATGTCTCTCACCGAGAAACTTATTGTTACTGTTTTTGGCATATCCAATATGCACGGGTAGCTTGCCAGGCTCTGCCGCGCGTGCTCGATACTCTCGGTAGCTTACCAGGCTCTCCGAGAGGGGCGGAGGAATCAAACTCCGGTCGGCTGCGTGAAAGGCGAATGCCCAACCGCTGTGCTATTGCTCCAGAATTGCGCCGGCATGGCAGAGCCTGGCAAGCTACCCGTGGCATATTGGATATTCCAAAAACAGTAACAATAAGTCTCACAATGAGAGACATTACTGGTGCCCGCTCCAACAAATCGATGAGCAACAGGATGACAGTGACAGTGATTTCAATGCATACTGTCTCTGCCTCAGACTGGTAGAGATGAAGACTTATATGTAATGGGGACAGGACTCATATACAGGCCAAAACTGCTTCGGTCCCTCTTCTAGAACCTAAAAATCTAAGAACCTAGTTTAAATCTTCCCTGTAGTCAAGGCTCCAGGGTGGCTAGGACATCTCACCAGCTATTTGACATAAAGTGGCTTGAGTGTAACATGACAGTTTTCTTGCTGCATTGCCTGAGCTGACCTGGAAGGCACCAGTGGCCTTTTCAATCCTGGTGGCCTCTCTGAGCTAGCTCTCCAGCATCACACACATACCCAGCTTCTACTCACTAACCTCAAGATTGAAAACAATTTGGAATTTAGCCCAGGCCTGGAAAACAAATATAATCCTACTCTACCATATTTATTAAACAAGCATATGATTCATAATTTAGAAATAATGAAAACTTCCTATTTTCATTAAATCAATACAGACTATTGCAATTAGTTACAAATTAGTGGACACTTGGTATTTTTTTTTCTTTTTTGGTCACACCTGGTGATGCACAGGGATTGCTCCTGACTCTGAACTCAGGAATTACTCCTGGCAGTGCTCAGGGAACCATATGATGCTGGGAATCAAAACCAGGTCGACCGTGTGCAAGGCAAACACCCTACCTGCTGTGCTATTGCTCCAGCCCCAACTCTTGCTAATTAATTATGAAACAACTTATACTTTAGTTAATTAAAACTGAAATAAATATAAAGATTGTGATAAACCTTTGACTGAATGTTGTCACCAAATGAAAAGATGTCAGAGTCAACTTCTGTGTTTTTTAACGCAAGTCTATGGACCAAGCTGGGTATAAAAGCACTCTGGCTAATAGGGATGTGTTTCAAAGAGGTTAACTCAAATTCTTGCCAAAGGATAGTGCTGGATAAGAGTCTGATCCAATTAAGTTTCTTCCTTTAAAAAAAATCCTGCTCCAGGGGCTAGAAATATAGAATAGTGGATAGGACATTTCCATCATTTATGGTACATCTGGGTTCAATCCCCAGCATCCCAGAATGTGCCCCAAAATTACAAGGAGAAAGCCCTGTGCACCGCCAGCTGTGGCCCCCAAACAAAAACAAAACAACAAAAAATTATGCCAAATTTAGATAACTGTCTTTGAGGACTGATGTTTTTCATTTGGAATATTTTGTCTCTTCTCTAGGCTTTGTAACTCCACTTTTATTATTTGAATTTACTAACAAAGAATTATTTGAAATCCAGAATTGGTCCATCTCATCAGTTCCTGTAAAAGCAGGATTTGCTCAGTCCTGGACTAACTAGTCTCTTTTACCCTCCTGATCAGGTCAGTGATAAAGATCTCTCTTATTGCTTTTTTAATGGTAATTGCTCACAGGCTTCTTAAAATCTTAAAGTCTGTTCTAGTCTTTATCTATAGACTGAGAACAACACACACAAAAAATTGGCATTTACCAATTTTTAATTGATAATTCTGATTTCTCACTTTCTTCTAAGCATATTCTTTTTTTTCCTTTACTTTATAGTAAAATTAGAAAACAGGGTTTTTTCCCAACATGACAGCAAAATAAAATAAGACACTGAACTATTGCTATTGTAATCATTTTCACTTAACCAGATGTTTCCTTCAGACAAAAATGTAATGTGTATGGTTTTCTGTATCTTTTTGCAAGCTCATATTTTTTAATTATAATATAAGCATAACATATATGCCTAAGTTGGGCATTGAAGAAAACTGTAGTTTAGCCCTGTGACATCTGTGAAGGAGGGAAGCAGAGGATGGTTATAAGTGCTGACAATTGTGTTTCTGAGGAGACAGAAACATGAAATTTTCAGCCCCTAACTTTCTGCTCTCTTTCCTCTCAACAATAATGTTACAGCAGCTCAGTTTGGGCTTCCTAGCAAAAATGTGATAGATCTATTTTCCATTTTTGCTTTTAGAAGAGGAGGAGGAGTTATAAGTCTTCCTCCTCTCACCAGAAAAAAATCTATTTTTAGCATCTCTCTGTGGCAAGGATAATTTAGGCATCATTCCTCTGTTTGTGATAATTAGCAATACTTCAGGTTTTCTGAATTTGATGTGGAGTGAAATGCCTTAGTCTTCTGTTTGCAGTTGAGGGAAGACCTCAAAGTATCTTGAGTGACACACAAGCCAAGTTGTTAAATGTACAGCCTTTCCACTTTGATGGAGTGCAGTGTTTCCAAAATCAAAGAGAGAAGTTTTCCTTACCATTCACCAATACGTTTTATCAGAATATTCTCATCACATAGAGGGCAAAGAAGTAATATTTTGCTGTGCCTAGAATTCTTATTGACACGCCCACTTTTACAATTTTTGTTCCTGCTACTTCAGAGCCTTATAAATATATCCCTTCTATTTGGGTCTTTGACAATGAAATCTGGGTTCTAAAATGACCACGGATGTTTAAGAAATGAATTATGGCAGTTTGTTTTCTTCAAGGGCCTGACAATGTTTTTAAGTTATTCAACAGTGACAGATAAAAAATCTTAACCAAAGATGCTATATTCTTCTTAGGACTAAGTGGGATATGCAGCTTTAAATCTTTCTTGTGAAAGGATAAAAATACAACTCACTTTTGGGGGCACAGTTAAGTTACTGAAATCTATAGAGAAATGTAATTTCTTCCAATGTTATGGCAATCTCTAATAAGTGACTTTCCATGTAACCGCTTCCAATACATAAAGTAACCTTGAGTGACTAAAACATTTTGTCTTCCTTCTTTTACCTTTATAATTCCTCCATAAAACATAGAATATGGGAGTCGGAGTGATTGTACAGCTCGTAGGGAGCTTGCCTTGTGTAAGGTCAATCTGGATTCCATTTCCAGCATAGAGTTCCCTGAGCCCTACCAGAAGTGATCCCTGGGCCCAGCATTGGTGATAAGACCTGAACTGTTTTAGGCCGCCAGAGAAAACAAAAACAGACATATAGGGATGAAGAATTTCACTTTTTTATTTTTTTCTTTTTCTTTATTTTTTAATAAGTGAGTCACCATGAAGGTACAGTTACAAATTTACCCATATTCGTGCTTGTGTTTCCCTCATACAATGTTCGAGAACCCATCCCTCCACCAGTGTCCATTCTCCACCATCAATGAAACTAGTATCCCTCCCACCTTCCAATCCTGCCCCCCATACACACCCTGCCTCTGTGGCAGGGTATTCCACTTTGTTCTCTCTGTCCTTTTGGGTGTTGTGGTTTGCGATAAGGGTATTGAGTAGCCATCTTGTTCCGTCTCTAGTCTACTTTCAGCACGCATCTCCCTTCTCGCGCGGGATATCCAACCACATTTTACTTGGTGTTCCCTTCTCTATCCAGGCTGCCTTTCCCCTAGCATGTGAGGCCAGCTTCCAGCCTTGGAGCCAACCTCCTGGTATTACATACTACCATTCTTGGGTGTCAGTCTCCTACTCTGTTATTTTATATTCCACAGATGAGTGCAATCTTTTTATGTCTGTCCCTCTCTTTCTGACTCATTTCACATAGCATGATACTTTCCATGTTGATCCACTTATATGCAGAGCTCATGACCTTTAAATGTCCTTCAATCCTCCATTTACCTATAGCTAGATGATAGATTGCAGTCCACATTTATAGTTATACATAGCCAAACAATGATGACATACTTTAAACATTTTATAGGCACCTTACTACAACTGCCCTCTTTGCCCCAGCTATTATCTACCATAAACGTTAAGAGATATCTAATCACAAATAGCAGATGTACAATAATGTTTGGATCATCCATTGTAGTGGTAGAGATAAAAAGTTCACCAGCCAACTCTGTAAGAGAATAATTGTTTCTGGCTGCCAGCGTCTGCCCCCAACTACCCAGCTCTTCTCAACAGGTCTGTGGACCCAGGCATTAGCATCCAGACTGGCTAGGGGTGTGGCCTCCACTGCAGGGGGTGTGGCCTCCTCAAAGTAGGTGTGGTCTTCTGTGTGGCCAGTCACAGTTATATTTCCCATTCCCAGCACTCTGGACTCACATCCCAACCTTTATTACCTAATTCTGTGGAAAACGTCCTGGCTGCCTCAAACACAATACTACAATAATCCACTGGCCTACTCCAATTCCACCAAAAGGCCAGTGTACACAAAAAGCTGTACAAAGCCCAATATAAAAGAACACCTCCTCCAATACTTCACAGGATGCCTATCATAAGTCACAGAATAATGTCTGAGAGGTAGAACATACTCTAGAGGGGGAGAAGGTTGACCACCAACCACCGAGATTATTCAGCGTCCTTTCCCACAATAAGAGGGATCAGTGCTAGTGAACTTGAAGGTTTTACCTCTATACAACCACAACAGCATGAATAACAGTGTAAGTCTCCACTATGAGGAGAGAACAGTCTAGCACTGTCCTCCCATTGTTCATCGATTTGCTTGAGCAAGCAACTATGAGGAGAGGACGAAGAAAAGACTCCTAAATCCTCAACAGGGGTTACCCACAAGTATGATCCCTCTGACAAAGAATTCCGAGATGAAATGCTGAGGATGTTCAAGGAACTCAAAGAATCAATGGAGCAGACATACATAAAATTAAAGAAAATGAAAGAAACAGTGGAATGGATAGCTGAGAAAATACAGGAAGAAATGAGAATAGAAATAAGAAAGCTACAAAAAGAAATGTCACAAATAAAGATTTGATAGATGAAATAAAAAAGTCACTGGGTGTCCTCAACAGTAGAATGTCTACAGCTGAAGACAGAATCAGTGAGCTTGAAGATGAGCAGCAAAAATCGTATAGGCAACAACAAACAATGGGAAAAGACCTCAAAATAGTGTAAGTCAAATCAGAGACCTGGTGGATGACTCCAAGAGGAAGAACATTAGAATAATCAGAGTACCAGAAGGACTGGGAGGCAACTCCAATGAAAAATCCACAGTTAAAGATATCGTTGCTGAAAAGTTCCCGGAGTTAGAGAATGCGGGCATCCAGATCCAAAATTCTGGAAGGGTGCCAGCTAAAAGAAACCCTAATAAAAACACTCCAAGGCATATCATAGTCAGAATGATGGATGCTGTGGATAGAGATACAATACTGTAAGCAGCAAGGTCAAAGAAGAAAATCACATATAAAGGAGCACCCCTTAGATTTACAGCAGACCTATCAAAGGAAATCCTCCAAGCCTGAAAACAATGGGGGACATAGTGAAAAAACTCAATGAAATGAACAACTCACCAAGAACACTTTGTCTAGCTAAACTCTCACTCAAACTCGAAGGAATGATACAACATTTTATAGATAAACAACAACTCAGGAAGTTCATGGACTTAAACCCAAACTTAAAAGAATTACTAAAAGGGCTCCTGTAAGACAAGAAGGAAAACACCCATAACACAACAAACCCTTATAGAAAGATGGTACAAAACCCCATGACAATAATCTCTTTCAATGTCCATGGTCTAAATGTACCAATCAAGAGACATAGAGTGGCAAAATGGATCCAGAAACTATAACCAACATTCTGCTGCTGCCTACAAGAAACACATCTGAACAATCAAAACAAACATAGACTCAAAGTTAAAGGATTGAAAACAATCTTGCAATCAAACAATTCCCTCAAAAAAGTTGGGGTGGCCACATTAGTATCCGACAACTTCGATTTCAGGTTGAAAAAGATTAGAAGGGACAGTGAAGGGCATTTTCTATTTATCAATGGATATGTAGAAACGGAAGAAATCACACTCTTAAGTGTATATGCATCTAATGAGGGACTGGACCAGCTAAACACTTAAAACAACTGCTAACAGATTTTAAGGAGGACACTGCTAGCAATACAATAGAAGGTGGAGACTTCAACACCACCTTGTCACCTCTGGATAGATCTACAAGAACAAAACTCAGCAAGGAAACAATGGCTCTGAAGGAAGAAATAGAAGAGAGAGGACTAACAGGGTTATGGGGGCCTTTACACCCCCCAAAAAGAATACACATTCTTTTCCAGTGCACAAGGAACATTTGACAAGATCCAACACCATTTATAATGAAAACTCTCACCAAAATGGGTTTAGAAGGAACTTTCCTCAAGATAGTCAAAGCTATCTACCACAAACCTATGGCAAACATTATCCTCAATGGGGAAAAACTAAGAGCCTTTCCTCTAAGATCAGGGATAAGACAAAGATGCCCATTCTCACCACTTCTGTTCAAGATAGTACTGGAAGTACTTGCAATAGCAGTTAGGCAAGAAAAAGACATTAAGGGAATCCAGATAGGAAAGGAAGAAATCAAGCTCTCACTATTTGCAGATTATATGATACTATATCTAGAGAATCCTAAAAATTCTACCAAGAAACTCCTAGAAACAGTAGATTTGTACAGTAAAGTTGCAAGATATAAAATCAATACCCCAAAATCCATGGCCTATTTATATGGAAATAATGAGACAGAGGAAAGTAACATGAAAAAAAAAATCCCATTCCAATCGTGCTCCAGAAAATCAAGTACCCCGGAATCAGCCTAACTAAGGAGGTAAAGGACCTCTACAAAAAAAAACTACAAAATGCTACTCTATGAAACAAAAGAGGTCATGGGGAAATGGAAACATATCCCCTGCTCATGGGTAGAAAGAATTAATATTGTCAAAATGGCAATACTCTCAAAAGCACTATACAGATGCAATGCAATCCCTAAAAGGATACCCATGGAATTCTTCAAATAAACAGATCAAGCTCTCTTGAAATTCATGTGGAACAATAAACGCCTACAAAGAGCTAAAGCAATTCTTGGAGAAAAGATTATGGGAAGCATCACCTTCTCCAACCTCAAACTCTACAACAAAGTGGTAACAATTAAAATAGCATGGTACTGGAACAAAGGTAGAACTGCAGACCAATAGAACAGGGTGGAATATTCCTACACACAACCCCAAATGTATAAACATCTAGTCTTTGCAAAGGGAGCAAGAAATGTGAAATGGAATAAAGAAAGCCTCTTTAACATATAGTGCTGGCATAACTGGAAACCACACGTAAAAAAATGGGCTTAGATGTCGAACTAACACCATGCACAAAAATCAGATCAAAATGGATTAAAGTCCTCAACATCAGGCCAGAATCCATAAAGTACATTGAAGAAAAAGTTGGCAAAATCCTCCACGATATTGAAGATAAAGGCATCTTCGAAGATGATATATAACTGGCCAACCAAGTGGAAACAGAGATAAACAAATGGGACTATGTTAAACTAAGAAGCTTCTGCACCGCAAAAGATACAGTCACCAAAATACAAAGACAATGTACAGAATAGGAAAGATTATTCACCCAATACCCATCTGACAAGGAGTTGATATCAATGATATACAAGACACTGGTTGGAATCTGCAAGAAGAAAACATCCAACCCCATCAAAAAATGGGGTGATGAAATGAACAGAAACTTTCTCAAGGAAGAAATATGAATGGCAAAAAGGCATATGAAGAAATGCTCTTCATCACTAATCATCAGAGAGATGTAGATCAAAACAACTATGAGATATCACCTCACACCACAGAGATTGGCACACATCCAAAAGAATAAAAGCACCCGCTGTTGGCATGGATGTGGGGAGAAAGGGACTCTACTACACTGCTGGTGGGAATCCCGACTGGTTCAGCCCTTTTGGAAAACAGTATGGACGCTTCTCAAAAAATTAGAAATTGAGTTCCCATATGACCCAGCAATATCACTCCTGGGAACACATCCCGGAGAGGCAAAAAAGTATAGTGGAAATGACATCTGCACTTGAATGTTCATTGCAGCACTGTTTATAATAGCTAGAATCTGGAAAAAAACCCGAGTGCCCGAGAACAGATGACTGGTTAAAGAAACTTTGGTATATCTACACAATAGAATAGTATGCAGCTATTAAAAAAATGAAGTCATGACCTTGCATATAAGTGGATCAACATGGAAAGTATCATGCTAAGTGAAATGAGTGAAAAAGAGAGAGACAGACATAAAAGATTGCACTCATCTCTGGAATATAAAGTAATAGAATGGGTGACTAGCACCCAAGGATAGTAGAGATAAGTACCAGGAGGTTGGCTCCACGGCCTGGAAGCTGGCTTACATGCTGGAGGGAAAGGCATCTCAGATAGAGAAGGGAACACCGGGTAAAGTGTGGTTTGAGGACCCGCTGGGGATGGGAGAAGGGAGCTGAAAGTAGAGGATAGATCAAACATGATAGCCACTAAATACCTCTATTGCAAACTACAGCACCCTAGAGGAGAGAGAGAACAAAAAGCAATGCCCTGCCACAGAGGTGAGGTGGAGTGGGGGATGGGTGTGGGGTGGGAGGGATACTGGGATCATAGGTGGTGGAGAATGGGCAATCGTAGAGAGATGGGTACTTGAGCATTGTATGACTGAAACACAAGCACGGAAAGTTGTAAGTCTGTAACTGTAGCTCATGGTGATTCACTAATAAAAAATTTAATTAAAAAAAAGAATAATTGTTCCTCAAAATGACAGAAGTCACTAAGGCTTTAGTGTCCTGATAGAGTTTTGTTCTGACTTAGACATTGTATCTTCTGATTTTTTTTTTCTTTTTGGGTCACACCCAGCGATGCTCAGGGGTTACTCCTGGCTTTGCACTCAGGAATTACTCCTGGCGGTGCTTGGGGGACCATATGGGATGCCGGGGATCGAACCCGGGTCGGCCGCGTGCAAGGCAAACGCCCTACCCGCTGTGCTATCGCTCCGGCCCCTCTTCTGATTTTTTTTTTCTCAGCCTGCTAAGGCCACATTTATCCAACTATAAATTCCCAAGTTATAAAATTTTAAAGTAGCGAGAAAAATAATATCATGTGCATAAGCATCTGAAAGGCCCTTTCTGTTGATACTGTGTCTAAAGGAGATAATTTGTTGTGGTGTCTTAGGGAGAAACAGGGAGGCAATGCATTTTCAATTCCAATTAGAGAATGACTTGGATATGAGCTGGGCTGCAATTATGCTAAGGTTTGTTTTTACTCTAGTTTTTTTACTCTTGCTGCATAATGGTCTGCAGAGTTTCAATTCAGAGCCTGCTAGGTCTAGTCTACTTATACCTAAATGATTGAAGGAGATTCATTTTTCTCATTAAGATAAATTTAGAATTAGTCACTTAGCTTTTGTCATTTAGCTCCATTCACTTAAAAACAACTGCATTAACTATGGAGAAACACTCCCTGCGTGTCAAAATACATCATTGTAGTCTGTAAATAGGCCAAAATCCCATTGAGTTCTTTTTTTCTGCTGTTTTGGTCACACCCAGTGATGCACAGGGGTTACTCCTGGCTCATGCATTCGGGAATTCCTCCTAGTGGTGCTCAGGTAACCATATGGGATGCTGGGAATTGAACCGCATCAGCTGCGTGCAAGGCAAATGCTCTATCTGCTGTGCTGTCGCTCCAGTGCCATCCTCCACCTCTACCACCTCCTGCCTTGAGTTTTTGTGTGACCTGCAGAAGACCCAAGACTAATAGCTAAACCTTGAACTGTAGAGAATCTGATGTAGACAGGTTAGATAGGGAATCAGGACAATGAAAAGCTACAAAATGCCAGCCCAGGACCTTTTAGTTACCCTTAGTTGGATCTGATGAGCCCGTTCCTTGCCTAAGTAGAGAAACGGAAACCGCTGATTGCTCTTGGGAATTCTGTCACACAGCCTGCATGCTCCAATTAACATGCTCCAATGAACTCACCAAGAGTTCCCAGAAAGACCTGTCCCAAGTCCTTAGCCACCAACCTCACTTCATCAGTCTCTCCATGCCATAATATAAAGGTCCTGAAATAGTCCTGTGGCCCTCGAGCCAGTCTCAGCCTGTTCTATGTTAAGAAATATAAATTTAATTTTCAAAGAAGCTCTCAATCTGCTTTGCTGTTTACCTCAGGTGTCTCCCTTTGTTCTAGATACTCAGATACTCAGAACGCACCTGCTAACAACGGATCCTGGATGGCACGATGGAAAGTGTTTGTGAATGTGTATTGTCAACAGACTTGTTTCTCTCCTGAGTTCCTGTTGGTTTTACTTTTCTGTTCCTTGTTCTTGGAAGTCCTCTGCTTTCTAAATATCTTGAAATAAAGATTACATGCTACTTTCAAAAATCTATCATCCCAATTGCAGATTTAAAAGCAGCCAGATTTCAGCAAGCATCCTCCTGGGAAAAGCCAGTATGTGCAGGAGGATTGCCAAATCTCCAATTTTGTCACTCCAGCCATACAACACCGGTAAGATTTTCTAAGAACTCAGTCAGCCGGCAGAGAACTCTGGTCAAATGCAATCCTTACTCTCTAAACTATACCCATAATCAGAACTCCTCGAGGAAAAAAAATAGGACTGAAATCCTCTGCTCACTTCTAGGCTGCATTTCTCTATTAGTTCCTAGCAATATTATATATATTAATCTTTTTTTTTGTAGGCACAGTTACAAATGTTTTAACGTATTATATGACTTTATTGTATTAATATAGATATTATAGTTCTCTTTAGGATAGTGTCAATTTCTGGAATATATGACTTCTACCACCTCTAGCTCTGTTTTTGGAGGAGAAGCTATTTTATCAATCAATGAGTTATATTGGACAGCTCAGAGAAGTTTTATTTAGTTTATTCTCTATAGTATTTGACATCATTTAGGGATGCTCCTTTGATTCATGATGTCTTTACTTCTTCAAATACCCTGTTTTATCCTTATGACTAATTATCTACTTATACTTACCGAAAGGAGAAGAATACAGCACCGTGTGATATAACTGTAGGAGTTCAGGACATGACACCTAATATATGCATCTCTGGCATATTATTTTGAGCTGTAGGTGCCTGAAGAACAGAAAATTCAGAGAGACATTTTTCCTGAATTTACCTATCTGTGTAAAGATAGATTCTCCTAAAGAAGCTTCTTTTATGTAAATCCCTTCCCAGGAGGCCAGGAGAGAGTGACTCATTGTAGGAGAAACAGAAGTCAATACTGCAGCCCATAAACTTTAAAGAATTGTCATCTTTCACCCAAAGGCTCACTCTACTGTTCTTAATATTAAGTCTACTCCTTTAAGAAGCCTATCCTCTCACTACTTTCTGTAATAAAATAGCACTTACATCTAAATTCGAAAGCAGATAGAGCAACCTTTTATTCCTGGACATCTTCTATGTTTACAGGTTATATGCCCAACAAAGAAATTCTATGTTTTTTTCATGGCAATCTGTCTTTTATTATAGGGGATTTAGCCAACAGTTCAGAAGAACAGATGGAGAAATACTTTTTCCTGTTCTGCATTATTCATTTTGTTTGTTTGCTTTTAGGCCATACCCAGTAGCGCTCAGGGCGTGGCTTATTCCTGGCTATGGCCTCAGGGATCACTTTTGGAGCTGGTCATGAGACCAAATCTACATTTCGAGACACACACACACACACACACACACACACACGCATACACACACACACGCACGCGCGCACACACACACAATGCTCAAGATCAAACTGGTGTCATCAATGTGCAAAGCAAGCACCATAACCTCTGTATTACTTCTATGGTCCTCAAAAATTATTCTTATTACTCACCATCTTGAATTCTTCAAGCACCTATTCCTTACAGATCTCATTTTCCTTCATCTTGCATATGTTTGTAACCATTTTAATATGTTCCATCCAAGTTTCTGTTCATGAAACTTTGTTTATTTTCTGAAACTTTGTTTTCCTTTGAAATTGTATATTTCTCAGTACATTTTTCACCCAAAACTAATCCATTTCCTAAATATCCTATCTCAGTTATTATCTTGCCTATTTTAGTATCTTGTCAAAGTTATTTCTAGTCTTCAGTTATTCATGGTCATGCTTCAAATTAGTAACTTTTTAATTCAGCGAAAAATGGGCATAAATGAAGATTTTACACATGTGAAATGATACCTCAGAAAATCAAAACAATTGTAAGGTACACATATCCTTTTACAAAGATAATGGGCTTCGATTATGCCTCTTACTTCTTTTTATTTTGGTTATCTCCACATAATCCAGGCCACAAGCTTTTTGGGAATTTGGATGTGATATATATCTTCCTCTTCTCATACCTATTAACAGGATATGTAAACTACATTTGAGAGTACAAATTATTCTAAGTATATATCCTCAAGGACATGTTTGGGAGCATGGAGAAAGTAGTAAGAATTTTGCATATTAATAAAGTGAGTTACATGATTATAAAACTATTCAAATTATGCAGTGTTGGTATTGTAATGAAAAGTTTTAGTAATTTGTTTTTCAACAGAGTATTTAGTCAGCAGAGTCATATACTCAAAACCAAAATCAGCAATTGACTTAAATTGAAACAACAAATAAATAAGTTATCAATGTTACTTTTATTAATTTCCATATGCCTGCAGAATTTCTAAGTCTTTTCTACCTAAAATATTTTTTAAAAAGCATATGAATATTCAGGAAGAATAATATCATTGGCGTCTTTTAAATGTTTTGCGGAAGTACAAATTCTGATAATATCTCTAGGGGTGCAGACTTTAGTTTTGATTTATTTCCAAGTAAGTCAAAGCTCTGAAACTCTCCATTTGGAACATTCAATTAGCATAGCTCTTGTGCCATAGGGTTGAAGATAGCATGGGATTTGGTTGCTTGAATTCCAAAATAATGCTAAGAGCTGGAGAAAATAATCAGTGTTTTCAAAATTCTTCTATTCCTAAAATGAGGTGAATTCTGCTAGAATATCTTCTAACAACGATATTCATAAAATCTTGTTTAGATTGACAGTTCAGAGGGATAAGTCTTTGAAAAAGTTTGCCTCTTGTGCTTTACTCTTTAGATACATGTGTTAAGTATTGTTGCACTGACCTCTTAGAAAAAAGAAAGTTTAAAAACTTGTTATTGTTAAGAACCAATCAATTATGGTATGTACTTAAGATACCTTGCCTGGATTTGAATTCAGACTTCATCACTATTTTATTTTATTTTATTTTTGGGGGGGTGGCACGTACCAGGCAGTGCTTCAAGATTGTTCCTGATTCTGCACTTAGGGATCACTCTGGCAGTGCTTAGGGACCATATGGGATGCTAAGGATCAAACCCAGGTTGACCAGATGCAAGTCAAGCATTCTACTATCTGTACAGCCCCAGAATTCATCACTGTCTTATGAAAGTACATTGACAATGAACGCAAAACCGAAACCAAACCCAGAAAACAAAATAACAATATTTTTTTGTGGGGCTGGAGTGGAGTGATAGTACAGTAGATATTTGTGATAGAAGTAAGGCATTTGATTTTAGTGCAGCCAGCTCAATTTGATCCAAGAATAAATTCTGAGCACTGCTGAATGTGACTTCAGTGCCGTCTGAAAAGAATTTGCCCCCCAATTATTTTTTCTAATAAATAAAATATTTTGTCAATAACAGATTAACAGCAGAGGCTTTTGGGGGCTGGAGTGATAGCACAGCAGGTAGACATTTGCCTTGCACGTGACCGATCGGGTTTGATTCCCAGCATCCCATATGGTCCCTTGAGCACTGCCAGGAGTAATTCCTTAGTGCATGTCCAGGGAGTGACCCCTGTGCATTGCCAGGTGTGGCCCAAAAAGAAAAAAAGAAAAAAACAGCAGAGGATTTTTACTTAATTGCAATGTTGTATGTTAATGACATACTACAAAGACATACTAAACAGCCAAAGCATGCTGATGATAATAATAGTAAAAATAATAAAAGGTAAATGTGACATTGACACTGAGTCCATGTAAAGGTCTTTTCTTCATTGTACACACTCCACTGAGTTTAGCTACTTTTATCAAAAGTCCAAATCCATTTTCTTTGCAAAACTCTTTGTCTTCACATTTTTATTATAGATAATCAAGCAGTTTCATTCTCTACTTTTGGAAATAGTTTTTATGGAGGAGGACAATTGAACTGCAATTTTTTTAACCACATGTTTCTCTATTGTGAATGAAGGAATATATTTAGTGTTCAGTTCTTCTGGGTCAGCGATCTAGCTGTTTCTTCCTCATCTAAATTTAGTTTTCTCAATCTAGTGCGCCTCCTCCTCTCAACGGCCCCTCCTTTTCCAAAGTGCAATTTTTGTCTTTCATTACAGGCATTGTTAAGGATTTCATTTGATTCCAACACTGTATTTATCTTGGGTTTTGCTCTACCTCTAAAATGTAGTGTGCTAAATTTAGGGTTGCATTGAAGGGTTGAAATGTGTTATTTCTAAATTTACTCTGTAGAAAATTTTCATGAATAATAGAATTTAGTATTCCTTCCCATTATCTGAATGTAATCACTATTACAATGCAGTATTCTTAGAAAAGTCTTTACATTTTTAAATCTGTTACATAAAGTTTCCCCAAAAGTGAGATAAATATGTAATATTCTAACTTACCAAGGTTTACCTGAAATGACCTAGTTTAGTTTGTGATACCCTTAGCATTTCAAAAGCAATATTCTATAGTTTGATCTCTTGTAGAAATAATTTTATATCTACTCAACTAAACACAATCTACTCTGGCTATACTTTCAAATAGTCTTTTAAATGCCTTATATACACGTGGGTTTATATAAGCCATGCAGCATTCCTTCCACAGAAAGATGAATTACTTCACTCCATTTTCTTCTGTAACTTAGGTCAAAATCTGATCATTAGGCTAAAATCTGATCATTTGAAATGATCAGATAATTTTTTACTGCCAACACACATGAAGAGTATAGTAGAAATATGCAAGAACAAACAAATACCATATGGAAATCTAGAGCACTAAGTAGACTTAAAACACAAGTCATTAAAAAATCATAACATAATCAATTTAGGAAAATATTTATTATTACACTTCTAAACACAATATTTAAATTGACAATCATGATAACATTCAAAAATAGTCAAACATGAATAGTTAGCTAGTTCCTCAGCGTATATTTTTAAAATACAAACATCACTGTTAGTGGAAGAAATAATGAAGTACATTATACTACATACAAACAAATATCTGTACATAAAAAATGCATATGACATGACATAATTGTTTATACTAAAAATCACAAATTTAAGATTTTTATCATGGAATATAGGATAATATATTAATAACATTGAAATAACTTAGAATTTCTTAAAAGACACAAAGTAGAAAGTTTAAAAATGAATCATATCTGCAATGATGTGGAAATCAATATTTAACGGACGAGAAAATTTCAACTTCTGTTTAAACTTTATACAGTTTGATAAATCCTCAGGATGCAATAGGTATTTAACCTGTGAGGGATTTGTATTACTCAAAAATAATGTTTAGAACTTTACTGAAATAAAACAAAAGCAATTACAATTACAACAAGAAAGTGATACACATATTCTTGGCTTTGTTTGTGTTTTCCCCACACCCAGTGATCTTCAGGGCTTCCTCCTGATTCTGAGCTCAGGATCACTCCTGGTGGTATGAGGGAACCATGTGGGGTGCTGCTACCATTCCCACACTGCCAGGAGAAAGACAAGTACTGTGTCCGATGTACTATCTCTCAGGTCCCCCCAACATATTCTTAGTAACTGCTTTCTGAAGCGATAGCACAGTGGGTAGAGCATTTGCCTTTCACGCAATCGACCAGAGTTCATTTTCTCCATCCCTCTTGGAGAACCCAGCAGGCTACTGGGAGTATCCCACCCACACCTGCAGAGCCTGGCAAGCTTCCTGTGGAGTATTCGATATGCCAAAAAACAGTAACAAGAAGTCTCACAATGGAGACGTTACTGGTGCCTGCTGGAGCAAATCAATGAACAATGGGATGACACTGCTACAGTGCTTTCTGAAAATAGCCAAGAAACCTAATTTTTAAATTATACCTTCCCTAGTTTGAAATCCGATTTGTGTTTATTTTATCATCAACCAAGCCATCTTGATGAAGGAACCCTTTTACTTGTAGCCTCTATAGGAAAGTTGCACTCCTGAAGAATGGGAGTCTAAGTTAATGTAGTTCAAGTCAGAAAATATTACACAGCAAAATGTATTTTTGTGATATTATTGAGAAATTATTACCTTGCCTATTATGCTCTTTCTGTTGAATTGCTAATGTGTGTTTGAAAATTGTGGCATTCCGTAGTAGTTTAACTTATGTTATGAAAACTATTAAGGTAAAATGAATAGTATTTAAATTGTCAAGAGCTTTAATATTTATTTAACTATTAAAAGTTCAATATTTATAATCATGTTCCATTTAATATGAAACAGAATTCAGCAATGTTTTACAGTTTAAAATACTGTTTCAACAACAATTTTGACCCATATAACTTAGTTAAGGCTAATTTAATATATAGGTCTCTTAGACATAAATCCATTTTAAAAAATAGATGATAATAATCTTTTGGTCTCTAGGGTATATAATATGCAGATTTATGATTGGCTTAAATGAGTTGTATATTTATTCTTGGTTTTAGAATTTTCTTGAATTTTTGAGAGAATAATGTTAAAGTCTTTGAATGCTGTTATGAACTTGCCTACTAAAATTTAGAGTTTTTATTTATTTCTTGATCTGACAATTAAAGCTTTGACATTTTGTGTATATATATTTAAGGCTGCTATGGCTATGTTTTTCTGAGAAATGCATATTTTGTTATGATATGTCTTTCTTTGGGCAAATTCTGTTTCTAATTAAACCAAGTTTGTTTTACTTACCCTTTATATGCTATATTTTCCTGTGCCTACAACATCTCTAAGATATAAAGATTAGGTTTTACTCTTTTTTTCTTTGACAAAAAGGGCAAAGGGCAGTTAGTATGTTCAGTACCAGTGTAGTCATCAGAATAATGCCTTCTATTTCTTTTCTGCTCTACTTGTTTTAAATCTATTCTCTGCTCTCTGAAATCCTTAAAATTATCTAAATATTCAGAATTCTACATACATTTTTGCTTCAACTCAGGTCTTTGGACAAAGGTATTCTAATTTTTTTTTGGGGGGGCCTTTTTGGGTCACACCTGGCGATGCCCAGGAGATACTCCTGGCTTTGCACTCAGGAATTACTCCTGGTGGTGCTCAGGAGAACATATGGGATGCTGGGAATCAAACCCAGTTAGGCTGCGTGCAAGGCAAACGCCCTACCCGCTGTGCTATCACTCCAGCCCGGTATTCCAATTTTTGTCCTCCCATCTGTACAACTTTTTCGTCTTTTCTACCTATAAGCAAGTGAATCCTACTTTACTGTCACAAAGCTTCAACATCATTGTCAGTTGAGAAAGTCCATTCTCCACTACACCCCAGCTCACTTTCCCCAGCAACAGGCTGTAATTTATATGACTTACACTCCTTATTCTCTTTTTCTCAATATTGAAATGCATTTAGTTCACTCTGGATTGTCTGAGACAATCAGATCATATATCTTGCCCAGTGTCATAAACATTTTTAATAGTAAAGCATGTCAAGAACCAATTACTTTGACAGGATTGGAAGAAAAATAGTTACAGGAGCAATTTTTCAGATGGATACTAATTACTAACAGGAAAGTTCTGACTTGTCTTTAAGATGAGTACTTCAATGTAAGTTTTTCTGAATTTTTTTTTCTAAAGTCACTTTTATTTCAGGGAGACTGCTACAATGTTAGTCAAAAGGAAAATAAATAAACAAAAGATTTAGCACACTATCTTGCATCACAATCAGGATTTCTTTTCTCCAGTAATCATGATAAATTCCTTTATTTTTTTCTTGTTCCACTTTGTTATGTAATAAAAAGATCTTAATAAGCTGCTGAAGTATAAGCAATGTCACTAAATTGAAAAGAGATTCAAAAAGTGCTATTTTACTCTCCACAGGATGACATTAAAAGAAAAACAACCTGGGTCTCATAATAACAGCATATTTATATTAATTAAACATATCATCAATATTATTATAATTAATCTTTCCAATCTGCTTTTTTCTATTTTTTATTTCATTTTTCCTTTGTCATTTCTCTCTCCTGACCTGCTTATGATTCAGTTATATTCCATAGTCTACTTTACCTGTTCTATTTGCATTTTAAATCCACATTTTTGTTTTATTAATATTTTATTAATGGATCAATTGATTAAAATGTGCATGCTCTATTTATCCAGTGTCACAGATATTACACCCTTCCACATATAATGTGAACTATAAACTCTTCATGCTTGAAAACAATTTGGCCTCTACTCCTTTTGTGACCTTGCTATCTCAATTAATAATGAGAAATCTATTTTCATTTCATCATCCCTAAGTCATCATCTCAAAGCAACATTAAATTTTTACTCTTTGAATGATGTATTCCCCTTTACTAATTCATTTGTTTAAGAATTGGTGCAAAATTATTTTGAGCATATAAATATACAAATATACATATATATATGTATATATATATACACTGCTTAAGCAGTTTCACATAATATATCCCTCCAATCTTAATATCTCTCTGTACTATCATTTAATGTATGCCAGCGAGAAGGTGACATTTCAAGCTCATTAACTGAAGGCCATCATGAAGTCCAAGTTCAATTTGTCTTTTTCATATTATTAAAACTATTCCCCTGAGCTTCAATCAAGATATTAAAATACTAATCTCTAGTAGCCACTTTTATATTAATATAATAATCCTATTGAATTTTTCATTTACTCTCTGTGGTACAGCACCATTGGTATGTAATCCCATGTGGAATTCATGCTTATAAATTTTGGTGAGGTCTTGACATTTTTTCAGTATTTAGTTCTCAATTCCAAGAACTTTCTATCAAAACCAAATCTTTGAGTGCGGGTCACATAGGCCAACTATGGTGAACATTAGAGGGTAAGTTTGACATATTATGAAGTGACAATGACTTATCTAAATTGGATTCCTGCCCTTGTGTGTTAGAAGACTTTGGAAAAACCTAAGTAATGAAATTGAATATTTAACTGCAGTAGTTTCTAAACTAAGTCTTAGAGATATGACTTGACTTCTTTTGACTTCTCATAGTAAAATATAAGAAAAGAGGCATGACATAGGCAAAAAAAAGGCCTTAAAATAAATAAAAGAGGCAGAACATAACATTGTTGAAAATGCATGGGCTGGAGAGATAGTACAATGGATAAGGTCATTATCCTGTACATTGTTTTATCCCCAGCACCCCATATAGTTCCCAGAGCCCTCCTGGACTGACCCATTGGCACAGAGTCAGGAGTGAGTTCTGAGAATCACAGGGCATGTCGGAAAGACAAAACAAAACAAACAAACAAAAAAACATAGGAATATTTGTTCTATCTATTTTGTGAAAAGTCAAAACAGTAAGCTTATCTATCAAATTCTCATTTGATAAATAGATTATTCTGAATCATGTATTTCCGCTGAAGTCTGAGATTTTTTCCAAGATAATAAAAGATTAAGCCATCGAATAAACCATAGTTTATAAGCTGGGCCGCCAGATGGTGGAGGGCCAGAATAGTTAAGATCAGAGTCACATCATCTATTCATTTACACCATGACAGCCCTATCAGTACCAAAAGCCTGGGGACTGAAAGCAGGGTACCATATTCAGAACTGTGTCCTACAGATTCCTGAGGATTGGCTACCTCCTGCTTTTCCAAGGATAGGACTTTCATTAAAGCCTGGCAGAGGGATATTAAACAGTCATTCCATCAAATTTTGAGAGTTGATGTCCCCTAATAGGAAAACATTATTGAATCAGTCTATCTTCAAAACATCAAATTTAATGCTGCTGGCCCCATTTTATTTGGGATATACCTGGTATCTATGCCTACCTTCTTCCTCTTTTCTCATTTTTAGAATGATAATGATAAACCCAATGTTATCCTACATATGTCTGTCCATCTGTGTATTTGGATTTATGTAATATATCTGATTGTGGAGGTAGTACATAATTATAATGTAATTTGTGTTACACAATCATACCCGAGTTCTTCAACAGAACTCAATCTTGTGCACAGCCTAATCCTGGGCTACAGCTTTCAGAAATATTGGAGCGAAATGTATATTGTTCATATACCACAAAGTCTGTGGTACTTTGTCATATTATCTGGAATGGACTAATCATTGAGATATGTTCACGTATGGGGGGGATATTTCATGATCCAATTAATTCTGAAGAGATCTGGCATTGCTGTCCTAGGTACAGTAATTTATAAGCTTAATATTAAAGCAAACAAAGATAGTTTCACTTAGTTAACTTAGCTTCATGACCTGATAACAAATTTTGGGGTGTATTTATAGTTACCGATTCCGTTTCATCAGTATCTATTCAAACGACTTAAGGATCACACTTCAAATTCACGAAGGACCTTTGTTACAATCAAGAAAGGTGCTCATTTCCTTTGAACTAAATCTACAGGTTCATTAAAATATTTCTGTCAATTTTGACCATCATGGACAGACAATAGAAAATTGATATCTAAAAAACTGTTACCTATGTGGAAAACCACTGAGGCAGAATTCCTGTGACTGCTCTTTCTCTGCTGTTCCTTCCAGAGGAAACAGTCCTTGATCTAAGCCCATTATAAGGATGGTTGTCCAGATATATTGAGGCCTTAATGTGTAAAAGTTCAGTGTAGATAGACTAGAATGGTTAGGCAATTGGCCAAAGAATGTTCCTACCATCTTTTTATAATTCTACTTATAAGTAATAGATGTTGAGCATGAAGTCCAGTCAGGGCACTGAGACCCCCAGATCCATACCTGTTTTTTTATTTTTGTCTTCCTTCTTAATCCTCCACAGCATTCCCGCTTCAAATCTGTTCAACTGGGCCAGTACCCAGCGTAAGACCTGACAGTAGAACATGAAGAATCATCTGCTCAATGTCATAATGCTCAGACAGAAATAGTTTCCCTACATACAGACTGCATATTTCATTTATGAGAATTACCATATTTTATGTTAGAGATAGAGAAATTCATAGAAGGAATGAAATGCAAATAGAAACCGGTAAAAATAAGGAATTCAAATAACATATCTCTAAGTAAAAAACACATCAAAAATTTATATGTTACCAAAACATAGAAATATGAAAGAGGAAGATCCCCTAAAGATTTTTGAGGGATAATGACACCACTCATACAATTTATTTTTGGAGTTCTCACTTCCAGAATGCAAAAAAATAAGTTTCTGTTGCTTCCAGTCATCCAGTTCACTGTAACTCGATGGGCTGAACACAGGCTTTGCTGATAGAAGTCAAATTTTAGTCCCTAGGAACACCACCAAGAGCAATTTGTTTTTCCTTTTTTGGGTCACACCCCGGCATTGCACAGGGGTTACTCCTGGCTCATGCACACAGAAATTACTCCTGGAGGTGCTCAGGGGACCATGTGGGATGCTGGGAATCGAACCCGGGTTACCTGCGTGCAAGGCAAATGCCTTACCTGCTGTGCTATAGCTCCAGCCCTCACCAAGATCAATATTTAGCATAGAGTATAGGTGGGACTAATACTGAACACTGCTGGGCGTGGTGCCCAAACACAACACACACACACACACACACACACACACACACACAAATACCTAAATAATGAATCCAGAGCCAGATTTTTTTTTTTTTTTTTTTTTTTTACTTTTTGGATCACACCTGGCGATGCAGAGGGTCATTCCTGACTCTGCACTCAGGAATTATCCCTGGTGCTGCTCAGGGGACCATATGGGATGCTGGGAATCGAACCCAGGTCGGCCATGTGCAAGGCAAATGCTCTACCCACTGTGCTATCACTCCAGTCCCCAGATTTTTTTTTAATTAAAGGAAATATATTTCATTCAAGTTAAAGACAAAATAATATTTCAGTATGCAAAAACTCTTCTCAATTAAAGATAGAAACATACTTAAGTAGTACAGTGATCTTAGTTATACAAAACAATAATGAATTTCTTCCACAGTAGGAGAAATGCAAAATAGAAGAGCATTAACATCCCATTTTTTCTTTTCCAGATTGGTAAAAAGCAATATAATATAGCATGCTTTATTGGCAAGAGTAGAGGGAATCAGGCATTATCATGGTTTCATGGAGAAAGTTTAATTACACTGTGGATATCATCTATGGCTATCAGTAACAAGAATAAAGGCACAAACATGTTGCTGAAACAACTCTTTTTTTTTTTTTTTTTTTTTGCTTTTTGGGTCACACCCTTCGATGCACAGGGGTTACTCCTGGCTCTGCACTCAGGAATCACCCCTAGCGGTGCTCAGGGGATCATATGGGATGCTGGGAATCAAACCTGGGTCAGCCGAGTACAAGGCAAATGCCCTATCCACTGTGCTATTGCTCCAGCCCCTGAAACAACTCTTACTTCCAAGAATTTATTTTACACATTTTGCACAGATACAAAATTTGCTACTTAGAAAATTATCATTGATTTTCAAATTTACGATAGAAAAATGTTTTAATTATCTTACGATCCATCAATAAACTGATTTCAAGAGCCATTGTAAATTCACAAAAAGGCACTGACGCAGGTAGCAAAACAAAATGAGAAACCTCTATACTGTATATAAAGTGACCCGAATACATTTAAAGTGAAAACTCAAACCACAGTGTATTTGACTAAATGTGTGTAAAACTAATCAAGACGATGAAAATAATACTATTGCCCTATTATGTGGAAACCTGAAGGTTTAAGAATCAGTACAAAAAAAACACTTTACTTGGTAATTTTGTATATTTTATAAGTATGTTTTAAATGCTAATAATCAATTAGTAACTTTTGAGAAAAATGTGAATTGGTATCCTTCACAAAATTTTATTAATACAAATAACATATATATATCTTATATATATAAGACATATATGACATAATATAGTAATTTGTTTTAAT
Source organism: Sorex araneus (assembly GCF_027595985.1). NCBI lineage: Eukaryota > Metazoa > Chordata > Mammalia > Eulipotyphla > Soricidae > Sorex > Sorex araneus. Next base: position 277,924,192 of record NC_073302.1, on the reverse strand, counting down.
TTTATTAACTGTAGCACTGTAGCACTGTTGTCCTATTGTTCACTGATTTGCTCAAGCAGGCAGCAGTAACATCTCCATAGTGAGAATGGTTACTGTTTTTGGCATATCAAGTACGCCACGGGTATCTTGCCAGGCTCTGCTGTATGGGCGGGATATTCTCCGTAGCTTTCTGGGCTCTTTGAGAGGGATGGAGGAATCGAACCTGGGTTGGCCACGTGCAAGGCAAACGCCCTACCCACTGTGCTATCACTCCACCTAATTTTATTAATGTGACAAATATTTAAATTGGGCTCTTATGTGATAGTTACTGTTATAAGTCTTTTGACTCTGCTGTTTCTGACAACTGGCAGTCTATCAAAACCATGCAATGTGGAGGTAGGCAGTTCCCCTAAGTAACTGATGCTGAAATTTGAAAATTAGAAACATTATTACTAGCTACGAGCAGCTAATAAGTAAAAGATATAGGGTTTCACTTTAAGGGATTATGAAAGTTATTAAAGTTTATCTTTACCTTGAAGCTGTCACAATTTAATTTACTACTGAGGTGAATATTTGTCATCTTAATTAGCAATAACTGCTTTAGTCTGATTCTCTTACTTGACCTAACTTATGAAAATATGGTCTTTGGTTTATCTACTGACTGAATTGTGAATGTGGACTTTTGATGGTTTGTGAGATCTGAAGAAAACTAATATTCTTGGGATTATATGCATTGATCACTGCATGGGATTATGAAAGATAATTCACTGTGAGTTCTTTGCATATTAATATACTAAGTTAAAAAAAAACGCTGATGGCTATATTCTGGACTACCAAGTACATTTGCACAGAAAATAGCTTTGAACCCTTGGAGCAGTGTCTCCTTTGGGGACAGAAGGCAGATGTGTTTCCTTAGGAGCATTAGGAAACTTCCAACAAAGGTGGGCAAAGTTCACAGTAACTCCCGAAACCCCTGAATTTTCTGTGCACAGGGTTCTCATCTAAGACAAAAGCCTGAACTGTGTGTGCTGCCTTCCCGTTGTCCTTGACCCAGGGATCAGCAACCTCCTCTAGTATCTATGAAGCTGCAATAAGTCAATTGCTTGGCTCTATAAAAGTATAAATTCCTACTCCTTGCCACTCTTTCTACTCATCTATGAAGCACTGCTTCTTTTTGACAATAGTACCTCAGATGCTAACAATAAACACCTATTTTGACAAATGATTATTTTTCTAACAAATAAACTATTCATATCTTAAAATGTGATCATTTTAAAAATACTGGAGATGTGTGCATCTATTCACACAAACAAATATGTAAACATCTAAGAATGATGTGTTCTAAAAGTATCAATAAGGTTATTTGAAGAACTATTCAGATGCCTATATGTCATATCTACAGCAACTGAATTAATTTAACTTGAAAAAATAATGAATAGGTTAAAGGTATTTAAAAGCATATTGGCTTTTAAATCCTTTCTTTCTGATATTATTATTCTAAGATTATTAGGTTCACGTTATGACTTTTTTATAACTCTATGATTAAGATAAATTCATTTTAACATATTTTTATTTGTATTTTATAAATCAAACCCAACTGAAGTTTGAAAGAATCTGTATTTTTTAAGTACTTTCAGATTTTTAAGTAAGAATATGTGCTTCATTAATAGAATAACCTTTGTCATAAGAGTTGCAATATGTTTCTTTTCTGGCATTTTCAATTTTGAGGAAGTATACTAAGTATAAAATTTTTTAAATGTTATGAAGTTTTACATAATACAAAAGTAACTATGATATCTATAGCTAAAACTCCATAAATATAATTCATAAGAAGTCTGTTATAAAGATATGTATATTATTGTCTATTTAGTAACAATATCTAGATTTTTAAAATTACATTACATTTTTTTTCTTTTTTGGGCTAAACCAACTATGTTTAGGGGTTTCTTCTGGCTCTGTATTTAGGAATTACTCCTGGCGATGCTCAGGGTACCATATGAAATGCCAGGGATTGAGTCCGGGTCAGTTGTGTGTAAGGCAAATGCCAAACCCACTGTATTATCACTCCAGCTCTGCACTACAATTTTTATTAATAAAAAACAAAAAACAGTTTTGCTAGCTCAAAAAACTACATTTAAGAGAACTTTTATAAATTATGAAGTATATAAATGTACTTATACATTTACAAATTATTATAATAATCATGCTAATAATGCACTTTTCACCTTTGTGTGTATTTGTGTGTATATATATATGTTATGTATGTGTGATAAACAAACAATATCTCTGAACAACTTTTAAGTACACAATATGTTATAGTATTATTAACTATAGTCACAGATCAAGTATTAAATTTTCATACCATTTTTCATATTATAATCTAAATGTAAAAATGTATTTTTGTTTCTGCATTATGAGAAGCACTGTTTTCTCATTAAACATTTATTTATTTCAGAAAAGTATCAGAATTCAGTCTTCAATTAAACAAGTTTAATCAAATGCCCACTAATAACTACGAATTTGCCATCAATATAAATTTTAATGTTTAATTTGAAAACTATTACTTTAAAGTAATATGTCACAAATACAATAAATATTCTGAAACGTCTTAACTTTCAAATGTAAAATGCATCTTCTTCAAAGTATGTATAAAATTAACTTAATATAAATTTAATATAAATGTATGTTATAAATGCATTTATAAATATATAAATTAATTAAATAATAAATATTAATGATTTATAAATTTTATTTCCAAACTATTCTTGTGTTTCTAGCAACAGCGTGAAAGACTTGGCAAAAAAGTCAAAATGGCTAAATTCAAACTTGATTAACTGACCACCCAATAGAGAAAGTTAACCTTGTATGGGAAAGGGAATATACTTTTGGCTAACATGAAGATTAGCTTTTCTAGTACAAAGCCTTTCAATCCCTATCTTGGACAAAGGAATTTTGACTCATATGAGAAAATTGTGCTTCTGAATGATTCAATACTAACTGATTAAAGACTTTCACACCACAGTTTTGACTGCTTCTATTCTCTATTTAATTTAAAATGTTTTTTGTTGTTGTTGTTTTGTATTGTTTGTTTCCAACCAGGTCAGATAGTGCTTGGGCCTTATTTCTGATTCCTTGCTCTGAGATTACTTCTGAAAGTGCACAGGATGTGAAACTCAGGTCAGCCCCTAGCAAGCCAGTCTCACTTTCTGTATTACATATCCAGGCCCAGAGAGCTTCTTATCCATTGAGCAATTTCTATGTGAAATAATATATATTGAATTAGAAAATTCAGTTGGACTCAAATATAACAAAGAATCTAGTTTAATATACTTAAATAAACAAACAAATTTGTGATAATATAGGTTATCTGAATGCCTTTACTGAGATACTGTCATTAAAACCTATCTTTTGGGATAGAGTCGGGGTTGAGTAGCAAAGGCTTTGCACGTATGAGGCCAAATTTGGAGTTTAAGACCTGGCTCTGCATGACCCCGTAGCACCACTGGAACCCCTCCCCCTCCACCACCATCACAAAATAAGTAAATAAAGTAAAGCATATCTCTTCAGGAATGTTCAATTTAACAAAACCTCTGGCAACTGCTTGCAGTGTCGGGATAGCACTTGATTTCTTTTAGGGCATCTGAGGCTGGGAGTGAGATTCATCATACAACTAGCAGTGCAGAGAAGGTCTATAAGATGAGTTTGGGGCCCACACCTTGCTAGGATCATGCAGTGCCAGAAACTGAATCTAGGATGCCTATATTCAAAGCATTTGTATCTTGGATGCTTATATTTAAACCTAGGATACCTATATTCAAAGCATTTTTGAGCTATCTTCCCAGCCTTCAAGGGCACTGTTTTGTGTACAGCTCACATTTGCTTGGAAAATCTGACCTGATTTTATTCTCTGTAGAATAAGTGAACCTTTGGGGCTGGAGTGATAGCACAGCGAGTAGGGCGTTTGCCTAGCACACGGCTGACCGGGGTTCGATTCCCAGCATCCCACATGGTCCCCTGAGCACTGCCAGGAGTGATTCCTGATTCCTGACTGCAGAGCCAGGAATAACCCCTAAGCATTCCCAGGTGTGACCCAAAAAGCAAAAAAAAAAAAAGTGAACCTTTATTGAATTCCAGTGAGTTACTGCTATCAAATAAATGATAAGCAATGTTTAGAAAGTAAAAGAAGATAACTAATATGGACAAAAGGAACTCCAAATATAACATTTTTGCATTTATTTTTAAAATAATGAGAAGCAATACTAAAGAGCAATTATATTTTAACAAAGAAAATTGGTAGAGAAATGATGTTAATCCTGTAATTACACAGTAACATCATTTCCATGTTACTTTCATACTTTAAAATAAAATTTCTATTATAATAGCTGTGAAAGAAAATATAGTAATTCTAGTATATAATAAGATGATTAGAAAGAGTCATTTTAGGTAAACCTGTTAACTAAACACTCAGATTCCAGAGCCCAACTCAGTAAGTTTCCCTGTACATTGATTTAGCACTCTTAAGAGCTCTGTGACTAGTCTATTGCTCACTGCAAGACTCCCTAATTTGTACAAAATTATCGCAATTAAGGAAGGAGCTTTAATGTGTTCGTCATTACATAAAAGCTGTGATTGGTTTCATAGTATTCTGCTTTGGCATTTAAAAATTAGATAGTTTTAGGGTATTTTATTCCCTTTGAAAAATTAAAACTGCAGTTGGACAACTGTTAGATATTAACGCAAAGTGTTTTAGGCTTCATCAGTGAATTGCCCATTTTTCTCCTCCCAGAGAAGCTTATCGTGCTCTTGCTAGCATCTCTAATTTAGTTGAAGTTTATCTTTAACCTTTCCTCTGAGTTTTACCTTTCATTATTTCAGTTCCCCAAGTCAGTCTTGATTACTTACAAGCTGAACTTTCTTGTAATTTTGGACTTTGCATTTGTACTGTTCTGTATTTGAAGTGTTATGTATTTGTGCCTGCTTATCTATTATCCCTATAACCTTCTTATATTTTACTATAGAACAATATTCTTTGGTTTAACACAGAAAGACTATTAATGCTATGTTTTTATATTTGGGAGTTGATTGACTCTGAGATATATCCACTCCTGAGCATCTGTCATAATTACTTCACTCAGGCTTTGGTTGCTGTTCCTAATATCCCAAAAGGGAGGTCCCTCCATGGAAATGGGATGGACCCAACGCAAGTGGCAAAGCTGTCCTGGCATGGAAATGGGACAGTTTGGAAAACATTAATACACGGTGTTGATGCAAGCTCTTATGACTTAATAAGACAGAACCCCCATGGGGAAGGGCAAGCTGAAATGGCCTGAGGAGACTTAGTCTGGGATTTACGGTAAAAGCTTTACTTGCTATCAGAGCCCAGAGAACTAAGTTTTGGGATCTTTATCTCTTATTATGTTTATCCAAACAACTGCAAATATTGATAAGTAAACTTAATTATTTAACATATACAACTAGAAGAAAAGACAAAAGCAATGTAGAAGTCCGTGGGAGACCGGGTGTCTCCTCCAGTTAATCTTCCCAAGAGAATTGCCTCTGCCAAGTGTTTTATCTCCGTAAATTATCAATCACACCTAGGTCCTATACTTCAACCCCCATCAGATGTTCTATAAGTATGCTAGCAGCTCTGCATTAAACAGGGCGTTTTCACCATCAGCCTGTGCCCCGCCCCTCCACCCCCCATCTCTCTCTGTCTTCCTGCCTCTCTGGAGGAGAGGCCTGGGGAGGATGGGAGGCAGCTCTCGGCCACCGAATGCATGCGTGTTTGCTGCAGACACGTTACTTTGTGAACTCACAGACAATTGTAAAACTCGATTTAAGAGATCCTCTACTTTGCTTGTATCTCAGAGGGCTGGAGCAGATGCTTGGCAAGAACAATGCCCTTAGTTTAATGCCCACCCATGCCCTGGCCCCTCAGCTCCTGCATTTCAGCACCTGCAGGTAGAGCCATACTGGCCTCCAGCAGCAAAGAGCCTAACCACCACAGCATCATGATCTGATTATCCAACCACCTGCGCCAACCCCCGTAGCCATGCAAATGATCTCAGGAGTGACTTATCGACCCCCTGAGCACATCTAGGGAAGGCATCTCCCCATAGGCAATCTACTCTTGATTTATGGGAATTTACTTGAGATTAAACATGTTTTTCGTTTCCACTGATGCTAAAACAATTTGAAACAACATATACATTGGATGACTAAATGGAAATCGCTGCTCATTTTTTTTAAGTTTACGCTTGAAATTGAATATAAGTCAAAATATGAAAGCACATGCATAGCTGACAAGACAAGTGCCATGATCATAAAGATAACGTGGATAGAGCTCCTGAGGCAAATTTCAGCAATTTTGTTTTCAACTTACTCCTGCAATGCCTCAAATGCGAGAAACAAAACTCAACAACATAATTTATGGTCATGGGAGTTTTGCTTTAAATTTATGTTCTCCTTTAATTACATTAGTTTAAAATATTCAGCCATTAAATAATATTTAAAATGTAAACTTGGGAGCTGGAGACTTTGTACAGCTAGTAGGGAACTTCCCTTGCACAAGGTCAATCCCAACCTGAGTTCATTACAAGCATCCCATGTGGAACTCTGAGCACTGTCAGAACAACTCGGAGTGCAGAGCCAGGGATATCTCTTGAGCATCATTGGATGTGACCCTACCCAAAAGCAAACAACAACAACATAAAAACAGTCAGCTCCTCTTCCCCATAAAATTGAAGTAAAGCATACATGAAAAATTTCAGAAATAAATTTTGTCTGTTTTAATGTATTTCAGACCATATTTTGGCAATAATTTCACTTATGTGAATTTATGTTAAGAAGATAAGGTGAACAAATTAAAAACTTTATCATTTTTAAAGATGTTCACAAGAATTTTATATATAGCAAGTAAAATATAGTAATCATCTAAGTATTCAGTATTCAAAAACAGGTAAATAAGGTTAATTGAACCAAGTTGCAAAATTGCATGGAAAATATAAAAAACTATAATTATGATTTTAAAGAATAATTTTACTGAGTGAAATTGCTTAATTAAAATACATGTATAATCATTCCCTAGTTAAAATATTAAATACCAAGTCTACAGTCTTTTCAGTTTCTAAATATCTGCTAAATTCAGTTCGCTACTAGAGATATTCACATCCAGGAATGGAGAAGCAATGTTTATCATCTGTTTCCCTCTATGTACCACTAAAATCACTGGACATTGTATATAAAGCAATCATAAGACACTGAAAATAAGAGAGAAGAAAAACCACCTAAGGACCAATGCGGCCCAAGTGAGAACACTGTTCTAATGTGTTTTCTAATTTTCTTTATTCCTCACATCTTCTAGACCTGTAGCCAGTGAAGCCAGTAAACTTAAATAGCAGCAAGCACTCACCAAAAAATAAATATATAAAGAATGGTATCCAGTATTTTTGAAAAATTTTAAACAATAATTGTGTCCACTAGTCAAGCATCACAAAAACATCTGTGAACTTATCAACAGTGCTAGCTAATGCCTAATGGAACCAATAGACTTCACTACCCAATCTGTCTTCCAGTACAAGCCCCTCTCCATTAACTCCTATGTAGACAGTGTCAGGTAAAGCTCGGTGGGCAGCCAAGACTTTCACTGTTAGCCGGTCATAAAGGCCATACCTGCTATAATGTAAGTTGAAATTTGATGATGAGTTGAAATTCCCATTTAAGACATAGGAAAACAATAATTAACATTCCCATATTGACCCTACCTCTATAATATAAATGGAGAAAATATCATCAATGTAAGTGTCTGCTTTCCTCTGGAAACAACAAAGCAGCAAAGTCCTTAATCTTTCTAATAGCCACTGAAAACCAGCTAAGACAGTGGGTTTCAATAAAACCGCAGTAAGAAAAATATTAGAAATTTCCACATTTCACTAGAATGTAATTTGTCATACTAAGAACTATTATGACCTCAAGCTGAATACAAATACGTAAAAATTCAGGTAACAGAGATTTTAGAATTATTTAACAACAATTTTTTAGCAGCTATGTTTTACTTTAAAGCAGTTACGAACGGCTATTAAATTAATGTATTATTCATTTATATATATTAGCACCATTTGGTCTATGTCTCTGGAAAATATCATAGGTATTTTTATAGGCACACCATTAAATCTGCCCAGTGTTTTTGTAAGGATGGAGTTTCTTTTAGTAGTGACTTACAGTTTTCTTTGTCTAAGTCTTTCACTTTGCTAAGCTGATTCCCAAGTATTTTATTTGTTCGGGCACAATTGTGAATGGATTTTTTGTTCATTTAATTTCTCCCTCTTCTGCTTTATTTTTGGCATACAGAAATGCTGTGGATTTCAGTGTTGATTTTGTAGCTGGACACTTTATAACAGCTTTATTGTTTCTAGGGTTTTATTTACTTTTTGCAGAGTCTTTAGAGTTTCTAAGTATATTATCATATTGACAAGGACAATAGGAATGAGCAGGGAAAGATTAAGGATATGATGCTAAAGAAAGGAAATCATCACTGTGGTATGGAATGTCATTAGGGAATGTCAGGAGTGTGGACTAAGTGTTGCTGATGACCAGTATCACCTTGGCCAGGCCAGACCTAGACTCCAGAAGAACCTCCTCCTCATCATCATTATCCCGTTGATCATCGAATTTCAAGAGCAATCTCCGTAATGTCTCCATTCATTGTAGCCCTGAGATTTTAGAAGCCTCTCTTTACTTGTCCTTTCCAATGGTGCCGCATTGGAGGCTCTTTCAGGGTCAGGGGAATGAGACCCAGCATTGTTAATGGTTTGGGCATATAAATACGCCATGGGCAGTTTCAGATTATCCAGAAGATAATCATCTCATTTTCCTCACTTCCAATATAATGGTCCACATCTATGGAACATAATAAAGAAATTTGCATTTGCTAAAACAAAACAAAAACCAGGTCTGAAATGAAAGGAGAAGGGCTCCGACCTTTCTCTGGAATCTTATTTAGGAAACCCCTCCTACATTCTGGAAGGTTCTCTGACTTCCTTTCCCTTCCCTTGAATAGTGCCTCTCCTGAATTCAACTATTTCTCTCTAGTCCTTTTCTTTCCATCTTAACAGTTTAAGGACAAGAACCTGAGTGGCTGCATCAGCTATGACAGTATCATCTACAATAGAGTTTGTTTGACTTATTGTTTTACTTGAGTCTGCAGTTCTACAAAATTTTGTTTTAAGATAGAAATCTCTTATTTGGGTCTGTCAATTGTGGTCAACTGAGGTGAAATTTTTCTGAATCCAACCACTATGTGGTTTAGAATAGCCTTCAATTCAAACAGAACCCACCCCGACTGCTTCATAATTGTAGAATAACATTTACATTGTTTCACTTAAAAAAATTCTGGCATTTCAATAGAAATGTTATGGATCTTTATTATATACTATAATATTAAACATATCCAATTCTAAAGTTCTTAAAGATATATCAGGACCATTATTGATCTGTGTTCATATTTTCTCAAGAAATCTGGACCATTATTGATCTGTGTTCATATTTTCACAAGAAATCTTTGTAGATATTTTTCTCCACTTCTAAATGACTTGAAAGCATCTTTATATAAAATACTATGGAAAATTTTTAATGAGTGCTGCCTTTTATTCTAAAACTTACATATTAGCAAAATATTTCCTGGACTCATACATTAAAGCAGGTTTCCTGTCAAACCTTTACTTCAAATTCTAGCACTATGCCTAAAACTATTTCTGTAATATTTTCTCAGTAATGAAAATATTCTCAATTGCACTTTTATTTAATTCTAAAATAATTCACTTAAGAAAAATAAAGTACTTCAATAATTTTAAATCATTCCATACAACACATGGCGATATGAAGCTATTGAAGCATTTTTCAAGGGTTTCTTTTTCAAAGCATTTAGTGTTTAGGAAATATAAAAAAGTTATTTAGCTTAATTGCAATACTTTAGAATTATTAGTATCTCTTGAAAAGAAGGAAGGGTATTGCATGTTATAAGTCTGTCAACTAAAACATTGTAAAATATCTTTAATAGGCATAAAGGCCTTAATGAGTTGCATGCTAAATGACAGAGAAACAAAGAATTAGAAAGAAAGAATGACAAATAATTTGAGGTAAGGTTTTCTTATATTATGCACTAAGGAATGTATGACGAATAGGGCCTGGAAAAATAGCATAGGAGCTACAGCATGCACCTTGCATATGGGCTGCCCTGGTTTGATCCCTGGAACCCTTGGTCCCTTGGAACCTGAGACCCTGAGGGTCCCCTTGGTGGCCCAAGTTGCACTGCCTTAGAGTCCTCCCCTTAAAGAAAAATCTAAAGTTCATGTCCAATAAGCAAATTAAAGCAACTTAAAGTCCCTACATATCTTAAATTCAAAATAAAATATGTAAGCCTCTGCTATGAAGAAAAATTATTCTTGGGTTAATTATGTAGCGTAGAGGACTGATGACATGTATAAAAATTGGCAAGTCTTGTGTATTAGCACTTTAACCAGAACCTCAGGTGAAATAAGCCAAAGGACATAACCTTGCCTTCAGAAGCACCTAGATTAGTGCATGTACTTTTTATTTTGTTAAAGCAGGTATAGCTGCAAACCTTATAAAGATCTGTTAACCAAAGTGAAAATTGAATGCAAGTTTCTGCTGAGATATCCAACTGATATCTGTATCTATCCTATATGTCAACTTCTGGGAAAAAAACTGAACCGAGTCTAAAATTTTGCCTTAGTTTTGTTAAACAACCTTTCAGATATCCTTGTAGCGATACTGATAGTGGCATTTCTCTTAGCTATAGAGATCAGGGACTCATAATTGAATTTGTATGCTTGTACTATCAGAACACATCTATTTTTATATATTTTATATCTGTTGTGCCTGAACAAAATGATCAGATGTATACTGCTAGATGATATTTAGTTTTCCAGAGTTGCTGTTTAGATTTCACAATGAGCAATTTTATATGCAAATTTTTAGAATTTATCAGCATTGTATATTTCACATAAATGGAATATATTACTTATTGTGATTCATACATTATAGAAGATCTAAGAAATTCTCAATTTTTTGAAAATAGAGATATTTTAAGTACATAGTAAAAAATCCTGAGGAAAATAGTTTTAAATTCATACTATCAACACATAAATGATTTATTCTGAGTCTGTGTACTAAACATGTCTTTATACTAAAAATTCAGTAGTGATCAAAGCAGTTATAGAACACCACTATAATAGGTAGAAATATAGAAATATGTTACAACATAAAATTATAAATACATAAAGGAAAAATGACATATAAATTAATGTAGCACATTATATGAAATGGGGTTTGGTATTTGTAAGTAGCATATTCACTTCTAAATCTGATGATTTTGTGAGAGACCTTTTTTGAAGGTGATTGAACAAAAAACACATTTGAGTAAGTACTGAGTAATCTGTACATTTATAGGAAGACTATTACAAGAATAAATATAAAAGATCCATTTCGAAATTAAAAAAAAAACACTGGTGTTCCCATACACAGACACACACACACACACACACACACACACACATGCTGAATAAGGCAGGGAAAAGGTATGTAGAAATTGTCATTATTTGAAGATGGAGACTTGCAGAAGCTTGGTTTTGACAAAGACAAACAAAGAAACAAACAAAAACAACTAGGAATTCAGTTAGGAATATCTTAATTTGAAATGTCCAGGCTGCTCACAAGGAAGTATAGGGTAAGAAACTGAATATTAGAAACTCATAGTTGGGGGAGAGACTATTAGTGTTTTTCAAAATACTTCTTTCTATATTTTTTGAGGTCACACATGACACTGCTCAGGTGTCCACTCAGAAATCACTTTTAAGGGGCTTTGGGAGTGCCAGGGATGAAAACTGGGCTGCCCACATGAGCAGAAAGCACCCGACCCATGTACTATCGCTCAGGCCCCAAACTCTGTTTATTTTAAATCAGAGCCTGAGATTTTCTAAAATCTCAAAGGAACTGGGTATAAATAGAGAAGAAAGTACTTAGGGTACAATAGGGGAATGTCATTAGAGTTTTTTTTTCCCTGAAGCCAAATAATGGAAATATGCCCAAGAGAAAAGAGTGATTAACAGAGCAAATGCTGCTACAAAGGCTTGAGAAAAGATTATTGGTTGTTGGTGTGTGGAAAGAAAATTGCTTCCAAGTCACAACCTTAAAGTTCATATTGTTTAATACAATATTTCTATGCATTAAAAATCTGGGAATATATTATATATTTTATAAGTTTTATATATATTATATTTATATATAAGTTTTATATATGTTATAAAATATATATATATTTTATAACAAAAGTGAACAAGAGTACAGATCTTTCAACATATAGTACCTAGAATGGTAGTTTTTTTTTAAGTGTGTACCCTACCTAAATCTATCATATATTTGCATTTTTCTGCAAATGTTTTTGCTATATATTTTACTTCTCGATACAGAAAGTTTTCTTTAGTTAAGAAAAATGATAACAGTTTTCATTGCCCAGTCTCTTCATAAATCATCATTTACAAGTGCTCTTTCTTAAATTTTGACAATTAACTTTACAGGTTTTGGTAGAGACATAATGAAAGTTTTGCAAGATAGCTTCTGTTTTCTGCTTTTTATCTAATACTTTTCCCCTAAAGAGTTACATATGCATGCTCATAGTTTTAATAACTCTAAATATTAATTTAAAATTATGAAAAAGTGACAGTTAAAGTACATGGTCCTGAGAGTCCATTGAGAAACATAATTTTTATTTTAATTACTGATAAATGCTACACATTATTTTTTAAATCTTGTATTACTTTTTTCCTCAAGAAATTTTTCTGAAAGGATAGAAACACTATTTAATTCAGACTATGGTATGTAGTATACAGTATATTAGATAGGCTTAGATTTAATATGACATATAGGCATTCATTAAATTTTATCTCATATACAGGTCTATTTACTGTTTATTTTGTTACCCTAAAACCATATTATTTCTGTTTTCTACAATTTGTATAGGGAAATGTACTGCACACACATATATGTGTATATACATATATATGGACTGGAGCGATAGCACAGCAAGTAGGGCATTTGCCTTGCATGTGGCCAACCCAGGTTTGATTCCTTCGTCCCTCTCGGAGAGCCCAGAAAGCTATCGAAAGTATCCCACCCACATGGTAGAGCATGACAAGTTACCCGTGCCGTATTTGATATGCCAAAAACAGTAACAAGTCTCACAATGGAGACATTACTGGTACCCACTTAAGCAAATCAATGAACAATGGGATGACAGTGCTACAGTGCAGTATTACATACATACATATGCTATATTTTTGAGTATAACTGACATGTGAGAACTTTATTTTTACTATGCATCAGTAAAAACCAAAACATTTTTGCAGTTGTACACATCTGATGACTGGATAAATTTTCCACAATCTAGCAGCTGGCACTGTGTATTTCAAGTGTGTTTCTTCTATGCTGCCTACACAGTTTCAGATACCAGGTGCATAGGCTTATATTCATCTGAATTCAGTCACTATCTCAGGTAAATTTACATACTGAATAAAAATATATTCCTGGAAGTTATTTTGTATCTCATTTGGTAAAAAAATAACCAAATAAAACAGAAGTAGTAAAAGAAAAATTCTCAATGTGTTTTCAAACCAACTTGCCCTTGACGGGGAAAGTGTACCACTGTTCCCTAACTTAAATACAAGTTATATACAGCAATGTGAAAGGAATAAGAGACTGGTCTACTTATTAAGATAAAACATGATGCATTTTCCAATGTTATTTAAACCTATTCAGACTAAGTCATCTCCCAATTAAAGACATGCAAGTGCCCCATGAAGATGAGGGTCACTGGATTTAATAATACTAAGACTCACATTATATCCAATTTGGTTTGACGTTGATTATAATAATAAAACAATTTAAAGAAATTATTTTTAGAGGTAACACAAATCAGAATGGGTGCATGAGAGAATTGGGAGGAATAATTTGACCATCATACAAAAGATTCATATTCATATAAAGTATATAATACATGATGCATAACTTGAGTTTTGGCTGCTTTTTGTTTCTTTTTGTTTTGATTGGGGGCCACACCCAGTGATGCTCAGGTGTTACTCCTGGCTCTTCACTTGCATATTACTCCTGGTGGTGCTTTGGGAATCATACAATTTACTAGGTATTAAAATGTGGTTGACGGTGCACAAGGCAAGGTATAAAAAGCCCTACCAACTGTATTATCTCTGTAGTCCTGGTTGTTTCTTTTGTGAGTAAATATTCTGTTTGAGTATCCAAAGAGATAATATAGTAGGTAGAGTACTTGCCTTACACATATCAGCCCAGGTTAAATCCCTAGCACGCTATATGGTACCCTGAGCTCTCTGGCAATGATTCATGAGATCCGGGAGTAACCCTTGAGCACTGCCAGGAATGGCTTCCAAATAAGCAAACAAAAATGACCTTGTAAACAATATGTTTAAAGCAAGAGATAAAATTCAGTTTGATAAGATTAATAAAAATAATCTACATTGTCTCAACAAATATTCAAATATTTACCAAAACATTGCACATTTTGTAAGTACTAGAAATAAGGATGGAATTGGATATTTCTAATATATGCCCTCCAAAATCTATTATATAAGAAGCATCAATTAAGTTAACTACCATAGAACTCCTTAGTATATAGTAAGTTATACTTAGAAAATGTACTTTATGAGTACACCAAAATCCAGAGAAATTAATGGTTGTAATTGAAAATATTTTATTAGGTTACATATTTATTATGAAATGTCACTCTCAGGAGGTGACATTTAAAGTTAAAAATCTCACCGAGATGTGATCCCGGGGGCCGCATGCATGTGCGGCCTCTCCGCAGCTGCATGAGTCTGAATCCAGACCCAGCAAAACCTCTTTCGGCATGGGCAACTCCTCACAGAATGTTTCCAGCCTGAGAACTAAGCCTCGGCCCCATGCCCGCCCAGGAGGGGAAAGGTATTTCTCTCTCTCTCTCGCCTCTTTCTCTCCGGGGATGAAGGGCGCGGTGTCCGCCATATCATGACGACCACAGATTTTCAATCCTGCAATGATCCAAAATCTGGAAGAAATCTCCCTGGACTTAGTTGTTAAAGTACAGAAATTCAAAAGAGCCGCGCGACCTCTTTTGTCTTCACAGTAGGCCTGAATCTAGTGGGGTACTCCTAACAACAATAGTGATGTTTGTATTGAAATATTGAATTTAAGCAAAGTAAACAGAAAGTAAAATGAAACTTATCAGTTACAAGGCGGGGGGTGGGGGGGCGGAATGGGAGGTGTATGTGTGTGTGTGTTTTTTTTTTTTTTAGTGGTGGTATATGGGTGCTGGTGAAGGGATGGTTGTTTCTGCATTGTATAACTGAGACCTAAGCCTGAAAGCATTGTAATCTTCCACATTTTGATTTAATAAAATAAAATTTTTATTAAAAAAAAATAAAATAAAAAAATAAAGTTAAAAATCTTACTTCTGGATCTATGGAGGTGGGTCTTTACAAACAATGTAGGGTCATAAGACACATGTCTTACATGTAGACTAACATGACTGGATACCCAGCATAGAATATATTCTCCCAAGCACGGCCAGGGGTTACTCATGACCATAAAACCAGGAATGAGATCCTAAGCTGCCTATGTGCATCTGCCAGACAAAATTAATATTAATTAAAACAAATAATAGAAAAATAATTTTGATTGTAAGGATAATAATTTCATGAAGATATCAAATGATATATTTGATCAGCTTAATTTTTAATTGAAAGGTAAAAATATGCCTCTTATATAAGGAATATTTATTTATTTATTTATTTTAAAAAACTTTTTATTAAATCACCATGTGGAAAGTTACAAAGTTCTCAGGTTTATGTCTCAGTTATACAATATTCAAACACTCATCCCTTCACCAGTGCCCATATTCCACCACCAAAAACCCCAGTATACCCCCCGCCCCCACCCCCTACCCTCTACTGTATAACTAATGAATTTCACTTCATTTTTTCTTTACCTTGATTACATTCCATAATTCAACACAAAACTCACTATAGTTGTTGGAGATTCCACCCAAGAGAGACAGACCTACTACCAAGGAAGCATTTGATAATTAGTTTTCCATTGCTGGAAATGAAGAGATATGGAGCCCCACTGCTACAAGTACGTAACTCTCTCTTCTTTTTTTCTTTTTCCTTTTCCCATTTTTTTTTCCCCCTCATCCCCCTTCCCGCGCCTCATAGTATGGTGTACACCACGCCGCGTTGGCCAGCGTGGGGCTTTTGCATAATTCACAGTCCAGAGAGGTGGTTGCTACATTAATAACCTTCAATATTTCAACAAAAACTTACTGTTATTATTTGGAGTTTCTCCCCCCAACTCAGACCTGTTCAAAAGGAACCATTTCACATTGCTGACAATTATAAATGTTAAGTCGAGCGGATGCTGCCTGGTTTTGGATTTCTGTATAAAGTCCAGGGAAAATTCTGCCAGAAATTACATAGCCCAGCTCACAGTCCCAGTGCATTGCTGTAAGAAGTCTCTGGAGTCAAAGTCTTTAGGCACAGAGGGTCCGCTTCACGCTCAGTGGCTCCGGATTTATCTGGACCGAGGGCGTGCCGGTTACGCCCCCTTCCCATGAGTTCCTGGGAGCCCCAAAAGTAAAAACCGAATACCTCTGGGTTTGGAGTCATAGAAGATGGCGCCTGCCACGTGGGTGCTGCCAACCCGCCATTTTCCGTGCAGGAAGAAAGGGTGGGGAGGAAAAAAAATCCACCCCCTGGCAGCACAGATTTGTAGCCCAGTTCGCAGTCCCAGTGCATTGCTATTAGATGCAGCGCTGGATGCCCGAATGTGTTAGATCTCTGGAATCAAAGTCTTTAGGCACAGAGGGTCCGACTATAAGGAATATTAAAAAAAAAAAGAAAGGAAATAAATATCCAAAAGGAACAAAACCTGAGAGTTGGTCTCAGAATTTACCATTAGGCCGAAGCAGAAAATGAGAGAATGGCTGATGGTAGAAGTAGAATGAAAGGGCTGGAAAACAGGGGCAATAGTAGTGGTGTTTGAATGTCGTACTTATGAAACCCTACCTGTAAGAGTACTGTAAAACACGGTGCTAAATACTTCAAATGATGAAAATATACATAGAAATATATATATATAGCATACATATATAGTATATATACACATATAGTATATATACATATATAGTACATACACAGTACAGGCACACACACACATATATAATATACGTATGTAGCACTGTCATAGTACTGTCATCCCACTCTTTATTGATTTGCTCGAGTAGGCACCAGTAATGTCTCCATTGTGAGACTTGTTACTGTTTTTGGCATATCGAATACGCCATGGGTAACTTGCCAGGCTTTGCCATGCAGGCGGGATACTCTCGGTAGCTTGCTGGGTTCTCCGAGAGGGATGGAGGAATTGAACCTGGATTGGCCACATTCAAGGCAAATGCCCTACCCACTGTGCTATCGCTCTAGTCCATACATATGGCTCCATACATACATACATACATACATACATAACACTATATATATGTATGTGTGTAGTATATGCAATATACACACAGGCACTAAAAGAAAAGAAGATGAAGAATGAAAGAATTCACCCAATAAGAAATCCAAGGGTGTGTATCTAAATATGCACAAGTAAAAAGTACTCCAAGGTAAGGTATGTTTTGCTTTGCTAGTAGAAATGAAAAATAATCCAGACTCCATTACCCTAATCCTCCACAATTTAGAATTCCATAGCTTAGAGTTATGTTTAGGACACATAAGTAGAAATTGATTGAAAAATGAAGTGCAACAGCCAGGTTCCACAGTTCTACCACTCTCACTTGAAATTCTTAACAATCCTAGGTACAGCACAGGCCATTTTCTCTAATAATGTCGGCCATGTGATAAAGGCTCACGTGAATTCCTTGGTTATGTAAAAATATTATATCTATAAATATTATAGATATAGATATAATATATACAGATATAGATAATATATAATATAGAGAGATATAGATAAGGCTCACTCAAATTCCTTGATTATCTATAAATATTATATCTATAAATATCTATAATTATGATATATAGATATACATATAGATATGGATATAGATATAGATAGAGTAGTGCCTACTCTATCATCACTAAGTTGGATTCTACCTTGTAAGTAAAAACACTGAGTTTGCAACTAAATCGATGTTTTACCTTGCTTCTTATAAGTGTTGAAGGATTCGATGACCTCTTTTCATTTTGTACGTTTTCAGTCACTTTATAATTTGAGCTTTAGGCAACTTTCACTAGGAAAGTAAAATATTAAAATAGATTAGCTTATGGGACTCAGAGAGTTAGTTCAGTGTTCAGGGCACTTGCCTTGCACACAGCAAGTATGAGTTTGATCCCTGGCACCCCATCTGTTCTTCAGCACAGCCATGCGTGATCCCTGAGTACCACCAGTTGGACACGCCCACTGCCCCCAAAATAGGTGGGTTTGGGATATGGCATCGTGGCAGAGCAAAGCCTCACATCTTCAACCCGCATTTGGTCCTCTGTATTACAAAGTACCTAAACAAATCACTGAATGAATCACTGAATGAATAATCATGTGTGCTTTTAAAATTTTGTTGTATTAGATATACTCAGAAAAATATAAGAACAATTTAATCTCTGACACAAAAGGTATAAGGGGAGTTTAGTTTTGGAGACTGTTGCAATTCTTATTGTTTAAGATAAAAATATTAAGAACTACTTTCAGGTATAGAAGAAATTCTTCAACCTCCATATGGTTAGCACACTTTTGCAGGAATATATGATCTAGACTGTGCCAAAATACGACTATTATAATGGCACAATAGGCAAAAGAATGCAGACAGGATCTAGATAAATAAACTATGTAGGTGAGCCTATTTCTTTCCTTCCATGTTACTATCAAGTTCATGGTTAACATAAAATATTGGGTACTGAGACTGTCAATTTAATGTGGATCACCAGTGTCCTATAAGTAATGAGCTTCGTAAACAATGATAACAAAGTTGAATTTTCCTAACTGGAAAAGTATAATCATAAGTCTGAAACAGTCATTAGTCTGAAAGGAGATGGAGATAGGCAACCTGGCAGGAAAATTCCTGTCATGAGACTACATAATCTGTACCATTTGATTCTGGAACGAATCAGTACTAGAATTACATTTAATAGTATATGTTCCTGGATTGGAGCAATAGCACAGCCGGTAGGGTGTTTGTCTTGCGCACGGCTGACCCAAGTTTGATTCCTCCGTCTCTCTTGGCGAGCCCAGCAGGCTACCGAGAGTGTCCCACCCACATGGCAGCGTCTGGCAAGCTACCCGTGGTATATTTGATATGCCATAAACAGTGACGGCAAGTCTCACAATGAAGGCATTGCTGTTACCCGCTCCAGCAAAATAGATGAACAATGGGATGACAGTGCTACCACAGTATATGTTCCTAACAGCTTTGTTATGTGTTTATGTCACAAACTACATGGTTTCTCTACTAATGAGTACAGTTCTGCTTTTCAGTAGAGTCACAGGATTGTGCCATTATCATCTTCATCTCCTTTTAAAAAAATTTCATTGTCCGTAAAAATGATCTGTCCATTAGAAATCATTCTCTTCTCCCCCATGTACTAAGTTACTAAGTTCCTTTATTTTGTCTCTATGATTTTCCCTCTTCTGGACATTTTATATTAAAAAGGATTATACAATATGTGCTCCTTTGTCACCACATCTTCAAGGTTCATCCTTGTTATAGCAAGTATCTATATTTTTTATTGGATAGCATTAAATTATATGGTTATACTGCATTTTGTATACCCGTTGGTTGAAGAAAAACTTGTTATTTCTAATATTTAGTTATGAAAAACAGTGCTATGAATGTTTGTGGATAAATTTTGATGTTGATTTATGTGTTATTTCTGCTGGAGAGATACCTAGGTATAAAATCACTGAGTAATTAGCCAGCACTATCTGATTTAGAGGAATTTAGAGGAACTGCAAAAGTCTTTTCACACAGCAGACTAATTATATATTATAACCAGCAATGGACATGAGTTCAAATTCTCCCCCTGTCACCAAAAATCACCCATTTAAAAAAAAATTTTAGTTTTTCTATGGCTACAGTAGTTTTGATTTGCACTTACTTAATATGTAATAATATTGCAATTGATTGTCATCAATAAATTGATGAGTATCAATTGATTAGGGCCCGAGCGATAGATAGCACAGCGGGTAGCGTGTTCGCCTTGCACTCGGCCGACCAGAGTTTGATTCCTCTGCCCCTCTTGGAAAGCCTGGCAATCTACAAAGAGAATATCTTGCCCCCACAAAAGAGCCTGGCAAGCTACCCATGGCGTATCCAATATGCCAAAAACAGTGATACAGTGAAGTTCTATCTAGAAAATATGACTTTACGTTAATTTTGATTTGCTTTGAATATTTATGAATTTAAAGTTGCAGTCTGGTTTTGATACTGGAGTTCATGCTCATTTTCACATTTTCAGATCTCTATATGGCATATACACACATACATATAGGATGTATGTATATATATATGTGTGTGTGTATCCTAATTTTAACTCCAATACATAACTCATACTTCACTATATCTCTTCCTTTCTTCATTTTGTTGTGGGTTTCCTCTAGGTGGTAGCCTCAACTTTCTGACTCTGAGTACCCTTAACTGGATCATCCTGCTATTATAGACCTACTACTGATGACAGGTGCCATTTAGGTGATGAGACAGCTGTGCTGCATTTTCTTGCACTTTCATTTGGAGCTTCTTTCCTTAATCCTTAAAACAGTTGACTTGCTCTTCTTTACAGCTTAACTGACAATGCCCTTAGGCTCTAGAAAGTTCTGCATTTACTTTAAATAAGACCCTACGTGCCTCAAGTTTCCTCAAAGGCCTTCCTGATTTAAGACAAACGAAATTCAAAAGCCAATGCTACCTTCTTTTAGCTTGTTGTTAAGGGTACATAAAATCCTCCTCTTTCCTGAGGCTGACTGAGGTTTCGGTCTGACACCGAGTTCCTGTCACGGCACAGGAGATGTTAGTGGGATACTAAGAAAAAGATTCTGCTTGTCTTTCTTTGTTTCTTTAGCTTGTTATTTTTTTTTTAAAAGGAGAAAAGTCACAAGTTTTATATTTCTGCCAAGTTTTTTTCTCCAAAAATGTTACCAAATGGGCCTTCACTGTCATCCCGTTGCTCATCGATTTGTTTGAGCGGGCACCAGTAACATCTTTCATTGAGAGACTTATTGTTACTGTTTTTGGCATATCCAATATGCCACAGGTAGCTTGCCAGGCTCTGCTGTGTGGGCACGATACTCTCGGTAGCTTGCCAGGCTCTCCGAGAGGGGCGCAGGAATCAAACACGGGTCGTCCACATGAAAGGCTAATGCCCTACCGGTGTGCTATCGCTCCAGCCCTAAATTTAACAATGGGCCTTATTATGTTTTAAAGGTAAATTGTCAGTTGAAAATAGGGAATTTGATCATGGGAACTTTGATGATGTGTTTGAGCAATTAAGTTTATCTCAATATAATCATATAATAAAGGTTTTGAATGACTGAGTAGATAATACAGTGAAATAGTTTCCTCTATGTCAGTCACAAATACATGCTTACTGTATACATAAAAACAATGATTCCACGCACACAAACAGAACCAAGGCACGTACATTTGAACTCTCACCCCAACCTTTGCAGGGAACATTGGGAATTTGAGATTGTGCAAACTACAAAGTCTGGAAGTTTAAATTTAAAGTATATTTATTTAGACAACTTGACAAATGGAAGAAGGAATTAAATGAGTAAAATGTTTTCTCAAAAATTCTGATTTTTGGACTTTTCTGAAATAATTGGACAAATTTGAATTTTATTCTCCATCACTGCTTTAAAAATACCAGCTGGAATGAGCACCAGCTGCCCATATTGATGGATCAGCTGATAACACATTCTTATATTGCATTTTTATGTCGAATTTTTATTATTCTACTCCTGTTACCAGTTTATCCAAAATAAATGATTACAAACTATTTTTGCATAAATTACAGAATTTATTGGTAAAAGAAATATATTCATTATACGAAAAAATCATTATCCAGATTTACACACCCAGAAATGCCTCTCTCTCTCTCTTTCTCTCTCTCCTTTTTTACCATGGTTCATTTATCTGGTGCTCAATTTGTCAAATAAAAATAAGTTGCTTTGGTCTCTAAAGCCTTATTTAATTACTACAGCATCTAGATAAACTCAGCCTGTTTGATCAGTATGCAAAGTTTTGGTGGCTATTTCTAATAAATACGTGTTTGTCTTATCAAGTTAGTGTTGTAAATTGCTGTTTTAAATTAAACATATGATAATGATAGTTTCTCTTATACTGCAACAACATATGAAAATTCCATTCTATAATTTAAAATAAAACTACCTAAATTCTGAAATTATTTAGGGAAGAATAACAGCAATAATAAAGAAAGAAAAAAGAACATAATCTAAAGGCAATACATGTTCAAGACAAGAGTTAGTTAAGCTCTGCTGTGTTAGAAATAAATTTTATATCTAAAATTTATGCCATCCGTATTTATAAAAGCTTGCTTACAAGTTGGTTTATTTTATAGCATTTGCTGGGGAAAAGACTGCAAACTTTTAAGATGTTAACTAATGACAGACTTAACTGAAACATCAGAACTTAATTTTAAACAGTGTATTTATTTTTATTAAAGTAATGTTTGTTTATAAGTCTATATATACTTATATGTTTTGGGATTATAATATTACCATGCTATTTCCCTCTTCAAAGTGCCAGTGTCACTCCACTATAGTGCAATGGAGTCCACTCTCCCAAACCCTTGTCACGACACACAAGCTTTGGTAAGTTCACTCCTGTGTCCAGAATCTCAGGGTATATTTACACTGGACATTGTTTGCAGGATTTCCTTGTGTACTAATTGTTGGGGACTGGTGATCCAGGTCAGCTGTACCTTCCATATATAAAACCCTTGGTTTGATCAGTGCCAAAACAAATACAAAGTTTATATATAATTTATATATATACTGGAGCAATACCACAGTGGATAGGGTATTTGCCTTGCATGTGGCCAACAACCTAGGTTCGATTTCTCCATCCCTCTAAGAGAGCATGGCAAGCTCCCCGTGGCATATTCGATATGACAAAAACAGTAACAACAAGTCTCACAATGGTTACTGGTGCCTGCTAGAGCAAATTGATGAACAACGGGATGACAGTGCTATAGTGCACAGGTAGATATATCTATATATATGCAATATGGTACAAAACCACATACAGATCACCTATGTATCTCATGATCACACATTAGATCATGTGTTATTTTTCTTCTTCATATTTATTTTAGTTATTGTGACTCTCTCCAATTTTGTCCAAGATAAAGCAAAAACAAAAAGAACTTTTCATAATAGCTCAAGTAGCATTTCATTGTATAGACACATCACACCTTTAAATTTTTTAACAAATAAAGGGCTGGAGCGAATAGCACAGTGGGTAGGCCGTTTGCCTTGCATGCAGCCAACCCAGGTTCAATTCCTCTGCCCCTCTCGGAGAGCCTAATAAGCTACCGAGAGTATTTTGCCCTCATGGCAGAGCCTGGCAAGCTACCCGTGTTGTATTTGATATGCCAAAAACAGTAACAAGTCTCACAATGTTACTGGTGCCCGCCCCACTCAAACCGATAAAATACTTTATTTAGGCACTGTGTCCAGTATAGAGTTTTTCATACAGTATATGACAGAATCAGTTAATCCCACCACCAGTGTTATCTTCTGTTTTTCTACACTAACGTCCTCAGATTCCCTCCATACCACAGGCACATTTTTAAGTTGGTTGTTGTAGTTTGTAGCCCTTGTGTACAGAATTGATGAATCTGTGATTTAGATATATAGATAAATCACATCTCTTTACTGCCAATATGCCAATGCCTGAATTCCTTTATTCTTTAATGCAATCTACTACTGATATGTAAAATCATCCATATTTGCCCTTGTTTTTCTTTTTTTTTATTTCTTTTATTAATTCACCATGTGGAAAGTTACAAAGCCTTCAGGTTTAAGTCTCAGTTATACAATGCTCAAACACCTGCCCCTTCACCAGTGCACATATTTCACCACCAAGAATCATAATATACCTCCCCCCTTCCCCCCACCTCCCCAGCCCCCCACCCCGCATGTGTAACTGGTAAATTTCACTTTACTTTCACTCTACTTTGATTACATTCAATATTTCAATAAAAAAATTCACTATTATTGATTTGGAGTTTCTCCCCCATAAAGTCAATCTGCTTGTTTTTCTTTTACTTGCTTTACTTTATATATTTCCTCCAATTTCATCCAAACTGCAGTGAATGCGTGTTTTTATTACTGACACTTCATAGTGTGTGTTTGTGTGTGTGTGTACTACATCCCACATCATATCATATCACTCTTCTGTGATTAGGCACCAGGCTTGATTTAATATCCTAGCTATATCTAACTTATCACATATTCTTTATTCATTTATAATTTATCAGCCTCTCCTTGCCTATCCTTCTTACTGCTGCCATATTGGGGGCTCTTTTAGTGTAGGCAAATGAGGCCCATTGTTGTTACTGTTGGTGGCATATCGAATACGCCACGGGTAGCTTGCCAGGCTCTGCCATGCAGGCGGGGCATTCTTGGTAGCTTGCCGGGCTCTCCAAGAGGGATGGAGGCTTTTAAGTGGCCTCCAATAGCCCTTACTGATGTTCCCATGATTCAGCCCATATTTGAAACCCATCAAATATGATGTGAAAATTATGGAAAATGGATATTAAGTGTTCTATGTTGTGTCACGCAGCCGCAAAGTGGCTGCGCGGACTGGAAAGCAAAATGGAGCATGGTAGTGGCTGAGTAGTGGAGGTAGTGGAGGTCTGCCAGTGAGGTATTTATCTGGCTTCAGTAGGGTGGGTGGTGTGGGTTTGATCTCTGGGGCGGGGCGCCGGAAATTTTAGGAGTTTCCCTGTGGAGAACCTCCACGGGACGTGCCTCGAAAACAACACCTGTTTCTTGTCAATTGCACCGTGCTTTGAAAACAACTCCTAATAAGGAAACAGGATGTCCTGTCACGCCCACAAGGTGTAACTAGCCTATCAGCTGTAGACACTTGGGCGTAAACAAGGAGCGAGAGGTATATAAGGGGGAAGCTGCCTAGCTAGGGGGGGTTCCCCGTCGTATCTCTTTCCCGTTCCTCTTCATCTTTCCCAATGTATGGGAAGGTCCCTGAATAATTCATCTTCCCCAATGCATGGGAAGGTCCCTGAATAATTTATCTTCCCCAATGCATGGGAAGGTCCCTGAATAAATCGCTGCAAGAAGAATCTCCGGGTTGCATGTTTCTTCGCTGGTCAAAGCGGCGTGCGACATTTCCCCTTCCCATTGAGCATGGAGTACAAGGTCACAAAGTTATGCTTTACCTGGTTCTGTGGGCTTCGTGGTCCGGAAACCATCCCGGTGTGTGGTGGTGGCTGCATAATGGACTTTGCTCTCAATGGAACAAACATCTCCGAATGCAGCAGCTATGTGTACCTGGGTGGAGAACTCAACATGAGGATTGACTTGGCGCCAGAACTGCTCAGGAGGAAGAGAGCAGCGTGGAATGCCTTAAAGAGTATCGAAGAAGTGGTCAAGAGGATGAAGAACCTCCGGCTCTGGGCACATCTTTTCGATTCCACCTTTATTCCTACACTAACATACGCCTCAGAGACCTGGGCCGTATGCAAACAGGATGAGAACGCTATTCAGGTATCCCAAAGAGGAATCGAAAGAGCTATGCTGGGAATATCATGTCTCACTCAAGTGAGAGAAGGAATCTGGAGTTCCGACCTCTCTGTTGACCATCAATAATCAGGGACACTGTCTCATTTGCCAAGGCATCAAAACTCAGATGGGCTGGACACATAATGCGATTCAGAGACGACCTCTGCTCTAGAGCTATTACTGACTGATTTCCATGGGATGTCAAAAGACCACATGGCCGCCCACCAGTGAGGTGTTCAGACTTCTTTGTCAAAACCCTGAGTGAATGATTTGACGGTCTTCCTATTCCTGGAGTGAATAGATATCACTGGGCTACACTAGCACTCGACAGGGACAAATGGAGACATTATGGCTCCTGCTCGAGCAAATTGAGGATCAAGGGGATGACAAGTGATACAAGTCATTCATTTACATTTGAGCACTTAGGTTATTTCCAAATGTTGACTGTAGTAACTAACACTGTAATGAACATAAGGTGTGCACATATTATTTCTAAGAAGCATTTTTGTGTTCTTCAGGTAGAAACCTAGGAATAGGATTGTGAGATCTATGTGAGTTTTGCCCAAATGTCCATGCTGTTTATACTGTTTTTTAATCAAGTTAGAGCACTATATATTCCTAACTACACTGCATGAAGTCATCCTTTACTCTATCCTTCACTTATACTTGTTCCTATGTTGCTTTTTTTTTTTTTACAGACCATTATCTCAGTATGGAGGTTGTACTGCATTACATTTTGATTTGCATTTCCCTGCAATGAAAGACAATAAATTTTGTTTTTATTAATGCCCCAGCTAAAAATCCACATACTTTCCTCAAAGAAATGTTTATCTATTTATTTGTGGGATTATTTATTTGTTTGCATGTTGTTTAGTTTTATGAGTGCTTTATATGTCCTTAATAATAGCCCATGTCAGATGTGTGTGTAAATATTTTCTATTCAGTAGAATGTTTTTGGGGGGTGGGTGATTGGGTGATGTGAGGAATCTTATTTTGCTTTTAATTTGATGTTGCAGACACATTTATCTGTAAAATTGTTTATCTATTTTGGTTTGGGGACCATACCAAGAAGTGCCAGGGCTTACACTAACTCTGACCTCAGGTATAACTCTTGGCTGTGCTCAGGGACCAGATATGATTCCTGGACTAAACTCTGATCAGCTGTTGCAAGACAAATGTCCTACCTACTATGCTATTTCTCCAGCTCCGATTTGTTTACATTTAATTGTATTTTCCATAGTGATGGATTTGAATTGATGAAGAAAGTATTGAAGCAAATTCCATGCATGGACTCAGGTTTAATAAGCAAGATTTTTTTATATTTATTTATTTAAATTTATTTTATTGAATCACCATGTAGAAAGTTGCAAAATTCTCAGGCTTATGTCTCAGTTATACAATACTCAAACACCCGTCCCTTCACCAGTGCCCATATTCCACCACCAAAAACCCCAGTCTACCTTCCACCCCCCACCCCCGCCTGCATAACTGATAAATTTCACTTCATTTTCTCTTTACCTTAATTGCATTCCATATTTCAACACAAAACTTACTATTGTTGTTGGATTTTTCCCCCCAGACAAAACAGCCCTACAGCCAAGGAAGCATTTGATAATTAGTTTTCCATTGCTGAGAATGAAGAGATATGAAGTCCCGCTGTTCCAAGTACATAACTCTTTTTTTTTTTTTGTTCTCCTTCCCACGCCACCAAGTTCGTGCCTGCTTAATAGTGATCATAATATGGCTGATGTCACGCTGCCCGACAAGGGAAAAAAAAACGAGAAAGAAGGATATTTCCCATCCTCGGCCAGCGTGGGGCTATGGCTTAGTTTACAGTCTAGAGACATGGCTGCAAACAGTTTCTGGAACCAAAGGTAGCCTATTTGGCCTCCAGATCCTTGTTGATCAGAGCAGCAAAGCGGCCGCACAAAGATGTGGTCACCCAGGTCGAATCTCGGCGGGGTGTGCGCTGGTATCGGCCCCAACCCAAGACTGCTCAAGTGTCCTGCTGTTCCAAGTACATAATTTTTTTTTCTCCTTCCTGCACCACCAAGTTCGTACCTGCTTAATAGACATAATATGGCAGATGCCACTCCATGTTTCTCCCCGAAAAGGGAAAAGAACTGAGAAAGTAGGGTATTTCCTCTCCTCGGCTGGCGTGGGGCTATGGCTTAGTTTACAGTCTAGAGAAATGGCTGCTACTTTGATTACCTTCAGTATTTCAACAACAACAAAAAATCACTATTATTGTTTGGAGTTTCCCCCAAAGTCAGACTTGCTAAAAAGGAACTGTTTCACATTGCTGACAATTAAGAGATATGGGGTTTTGAATTTCTGTGTAAAGTCCAGGGAAAATTCTGCCAGAAATTGCATCACTGCAAGCTTTTACTTCCCTTTAGTGGTGCTCATAAGATGGAAATGCCTGGAGAGAGAGAAACCCTATCCCCCTGGCGCCGCATGGGGCAGTGGCTCAGTTCACAGTTAAGAGGCATTTCTGCGAGCTGCTCGTGTCCAAAGTAGTTCTGTTGGCCTCCGGGATCATTCTTGTGCAGCAGGGGAAAGGCCACACATGTATGGCCACTGCGCTTAAATATCGGCGGAGGGCGGGACAGGTAACCCCCGCCCCCCAGGATCTCCCGTGCGTCTCATGGTACCTCCATTTTGTGCTCAAAAAGCGGATAATAGCCATGCTGTGCCCAGAAAGGAAGGATTGAGAGAGAGAAACCCTATCTCCCTGGCGCTGCATGGGGCGGTGGCTCAGTTCACAGTTCAGAGGCATTTCTGTGAGCTGCTCACGTCCAAAGTAGTTCAGTTGGCCTCTGGGATCATGCTCGTGCAGCAGCGGAAAAGCTTAATTAGCAAATTTTTGATCAACTTTAATTTTTGTGCATGATGTGTGGTAAGGTTCTTGGTTCATTCTTTTCACATACTTTCTAGTTTTCCCAATACCATTCGTTGAATGGATTCTCTTCACGTTATGCTTAATGAGTCTTTCTGTTCATATAGCATTTATTAACTGTCTGTATACCATAAGAATTATTTCTGGCATCTTATTCTACTCTACTTCTTTGTTTCTTTTTTTTTGTTTGTTTGTTTCTGTTTTTATTCAAGTTAACTACTGTATCTTTGTTGTCATACGATATCATGAGAAATATTAAAAAGTGAAGAAATGTATGGGCTTAAATTATTTAGATTTGTGTATATATATATGATTTAAGTAGAAATATTTAATGTCATAGATGTCAACTCTATGTAACTAAAAATAAAACTGAAAGGAACTGGAGTGATAACATAACGGGTAGGTCATTTGCCTTGCATATGGCCAACACGGGTTCAATTCCCAGCGTTCCATATGGTCCCTGAGCACCGCCAGGAGTAATTCCTGAGTTCAGAACCAGAATTAACCCCTGTGCATCGCCAGGTGTGACCCAAAAAGCAAAAAAAAAAAAAAAAAGAAGAAACCAAAAATAGAATAAATTAAAGATTATTCTGAACTAGCAACTACAACAAGCTCCATACTTTTTAGACACGATATGACATTAGAATTTCTATAATATGGTACAGAATCAATAACAAGACCCATTTGATCTATTACAAAATGTGAAAACAGAAAATTAGGGAAAGGTATATAGAAAACTAGAAAAGGCAGCATACATATAATAGAGTTTGCATTGATCATGAGAATTTCAATTACTGGGTAAGTGTCTTACATAATAGTTTTGGAGTCAGTAAAACAGAATGCATAGTCTAAGAGGAATACTGCATAATTTTCACACACAATTTGTTATGAAGCATCTACAACAAAGTAAATATAAGAGCTCCAGATAGCACTCTGCTGAACAAAATTAAGTCTCCATGAAATTCTAAGAATCTGGTGATCAGTGGACTGGCAAATATTTTCAGTTTATATTGAAGTAGGTAATATCTGTTGTTTTAATAAACAATAAAAATGTTTACACTTTCATTGACTTTCTCACCCAGTAATCATAAAATTTTATTGCATAAAGCAAAATCTTTCCGCATTTAATTCAACAATATTAAACATTATGACTCATGGTTTAAATACTTTTATAATTCCTTCCAAGTTTTTGAAAGTTAAATATGGAAATCATAACTCAAAAATATTTTTGAAACATTATGTTTCTAATGGATTTTCTGTAGTTTAATTACTTAAAGTATACTATATTTCAACCTTTGCATAATTTTTAAATTGAAATTAATATTTAATATAGTTTAAATTTGAAACAAAAATGATGTATAAAGTTTTTCACATTAAATCCCAGTCCAAGCTTGTATCATGCTTAGTGTTATAGTCCTTTAGGTAATTTCAGATAGCCACAAAGTACAAAATTATTTGGATACACAGTACATTTTTGCATCTGAACAACCAACATATGGTAATATACATAAATGTTTTACTCATGTCACAAAGAAAAATGTAATTCTAATTTCTATGACTTCCATTTCAATATCAAATCTGGAATACTACCCAAACAAATGTGACATCACAGACGTAATAATCACAGTGAAGTGTAACAATAATAAGACACTGAAGAGGAAAGAGAAAAGAGTTAGAGGAAAAAAGATATTTTATGATTATAAAATTAAACTAAATTTAAATTAACTCAAATTCAGTAAAAGTCAAATTTTATCTTTACCTGAATATCTGGTCATCTCTGTATAAAGACATGAATAGTTTGCTTATAAATTATATAAATTTAACAAATTAATTATTTTACTATTGAAATAAAATTCTCTAAACTTGAAGTTAGTTTTATGAACAATTATATATTTGAATTATATTTTGAATACTTAAAGATACGTTTAATATTGACTTTTTGGTGGATACTGTTTACTTTTGTGTAGCAGATAATAAATGTAAAATACTCACTTTGCACTATGATTTTTGCATATTGGTAACCTAAATGCAAGGATGTAGGTAATGATGGTATGAAAAATAATTTGGACAAAATAAAACTTCTGAGGAAATTTTAGATGAATTGTGACAAAAAATCAATTTTCAACTGAATTTTTGAAAAAGAAATAGGCAAATGTGTCTACACTGGAGTATATTTTTATAAATGACCAGAGTACATTTTTATAAATGATATTTTTCTCAGAAAAAAAATCATTGCATATTTACCTAAACGGAGGCATTTGAAGAACATATGTTCCAAAAAATTGCACTCTAAAATCTGGGATGACATCTGTTTCATACGCATTCAAGGAGGCAGTATTTAAAGGGCTGCTCGGACTGAAATCTGTTGTATTCTAATGAAGAGTCTCTCTATCTAGGGAACTGTGACAAACGCACACTTTCCCATTTTGGCTCCGGTTTCTCTTTTTCATTTCCTTTTCTTATTTTCTCTTTCTCTCTATTTGTTTACTTACTTTCAGAAACTATTTTCCACAATATAAGTCCTTTGATTATATAACTTGATGTGTAAACAAAATTACGTTATCCTGCGTCCTGCGTTGATTTCTTTAGAACTTAGTGTAAGATTTTACCTTTTGGGGGGAGGTTTGGGTTAGGGCCACGTTCAGTGATGCTTAGGGTGTATTCCTGGCTCTGTGCTCATGGATTACTCCTAGCAGGCTCTAGGAACCTGAAGAGGTGCAGGAATAGAACCTGGATCACTTACTTACAAGGCAAATGTCCTGCCAACTGTACTATCACTGCACAGAATTGACCTTTGAATGGCCTGTTCTGAAAAAAAAAAGTGGGCATACTAAAACAGATATTAAATTGGAAATTAAGTAGACAAGAAGATTTAAGAGAAAAACATGTATACAGGGAAAGATGCTGGGGATGGAATCTGGGTTTGCCGCATACAAGGGAAATGCCCTACTTACTATACTATTGCTCCAACCCTTATTTGCTTTATTTTTTTTCCCATCTTTGAGAGTTTGCAGCATCATCCACACTACTGAATTAACTATCCACTGCCTAAAATTATTCTCATAAACTTTGTAATATATAATGTTATATTCAAAGCATGGGCTGGAGCAATAACAGCGGGGTAAGGCATTTGTCTTGCATGCGGCTGACCTGAGTTCGATTCCTCCTCCCCTCTCTGAGAGCCCGGCATGCTACTGAGTGTATCTCACCCACATGGCAGGACCTGGCAAGCTACCTGTGGTGTATTTATATGCCAAAAACAATAACAAGTCTCACAATGGAGACGTTACTGGTGCCCGCTCGAGCAAATTAATGAACAATGGGACTATAGAGCTACATTTTATTAAGGAATTTAAACTTTTAAGTTGTAAGTATTGAAAAGACTTAATTTTGGTCCTGGTAAAACTTGAATTTGAATTGCCCTTATATTAAAACTTTGCTAAAAATTTATTCTGCCAGTTTCAGTAAGATAATCTATTTACTGCTAAACATTATTCACTGATTAACTGATTTTTTTCATAGAATGGCTAGATTTTAAGGTATTATTTATTAAACTTTTCTCCAAAATAAATCACGTTTGTTATAATAAAATTGTCCATTATTTACTGCTAACCATCCTAAATTACAACCAGTTATAACTTGTAATATTTGCCACTTCATAAACTATGGAAACAAAGTTTGTTCTCTGTACATGTCACACATTAATTCAAAGTTTATTAAACTCATATCTCTGCATTTTATTCTTGTAGTAGCAGATTTTTGTTTATAAATCACTAATTGATTTAAGGTGCTTTAAAATGTTTGTCTTAACAATGCATATTGCATGCACATAATCTGTCAAAATTAAAATACTTGTCAAAAAAGAATTTACTATTTTACAAGGGCTTCTTTCAGATTTAAAAGAATTATATATATATATATATATATATATATATATGACCAGATGGGATAGTACAGCAGGTAAAGCTCTTGCCTTGAATGTGGGTGATCTGAGTTTGATCCTGGGATATACACATAGGGCTCCTGAGTCTCACCACGAGATCTCTGAGTTCAGAGCCACAAGTAAGCCCTGATTACCCCTGGATGTGGTCCCCAAAACAAACATAAAATAAAATTCTGAGGTGGGGAGGTGTTTGCTAGAGAGATAGTGTGGGGGTTAAGACACTTGGATTGCATGTACTGGTTTGATCCTTGGCACTGCATATGATTCTCCAAGCATCCCCAGGAGTGATACCTGAGCACAGAGGACATCCTGGACACAGCTGGATGGGGCTCAAAAGCCAAAAGTTAAAGAAAAAGAAATAAAAATCAAGGAACGGGGGATATCAAAGGGGTCTTGGGCTTGTGTCTTGAATGCATCGGATCTGGTGTGATCCTCAGCACTGCATGGTCCCTTGAGCCCCCTTAATGTGGCATTAGTGGTACCTAAACTACAGCACCATGGCACCATGTACTCTCACCACAGTACTGGATGACCCAGGTGGGCAAATGCCACAGGTAGTAACCCTGGAATCCCTGAGGCTTCCTCAAGATAAACTTAATGTCTATATGAAATCACAGTAGAGTAAAATACATCACGTTTTAATCTCAGGTGATCTAATTATTGATCTTTGTTTTAGCATTAAAAGTTTGTCAAAACTCCATGATCACAAGACTTGACTTAGATGTGGATTTTATATATTGGCCAGTTGACTGAACCGATTCCACAGGTTGTACTGTCATGTGCTGGTCATCTAGAGCTGTTCTAGAAAAAATAGTGATTGCATAAGTTAAAGACCTATGCTGCCTGTTAGATGTTCACAAGTTCCAGACTCTTGTCTCCAGACATCACATTTTTGGGGCACCTAAAAGGAAATGATTTATACCTTTGTAAAGGTTTCCAGTTTCAAAAAACTATGTGTTTGCGTGGTGGAAATTTTTTTTCTCTGCCAATTAGATCTTATTCAACAAACTGAAAGCAAAAGCAAAAACCTAATCTCAGAAGCAAAAATTTGATCTCAGAAGTTTCTTCTTCCTTTCTTCCTTCTTTCCTTCCACCTTTTGTTCCTTCCTGCTTACCCGCCTTCCTTGCTTCCTTCTTTTCTCTCTGCGAGTACTCTACAAAAAAACCTATATCATGGTTCCGTTATCCTTCTTTAATATTATTGAAAACAATATTATCGTTCGGATCACATGTATATGTGTGTCTTGCCTCTTTGAATAGAAATAAAATCACTAAGAGTAACTCATTATACATAGCAGTAAATATGGCAAGAGTGTATCTGATGTAGACATCTGTGTTTCACACATGTTTTCCCCTTTGGTAATAAAATGGTTTTCATTAGCAATTAAAATCTTGAAATGTAACCTAAAATAAAAGGGAGAAATGTAAAAAATACAGGTCAGGGACAGAGAATTATGCCAGTTATTCTGCTAATATGCTAATAACATCTTAAAATTCATTTGTGAGGAAAATATAAATTTGGCTGACCTTTAAAACAATCAGTGCAAAGTAGAATAAAAATAGGTGTCTGTTTGATCCATCCACCATGCAACTATTTTTATAAATATTTGTTGATATGCTTTCTAGAAATTCCAGGAGAGATATTTTCAGATAAATACAAGCTATGATATTTCTAACAACATATTTTAATTAGAATAAAGGTTCAAGAATGTGACTGAGTCAAAGACAAAATGATTTACAGATGAATGACTCTGTTTTATATCAATAAGTAATGATTAAGACAATTTCTTCTTGATATATATTATAAAAGATTACATACTACTCTATTGGTTTCTTGCTGTTGCCATAATAAATTATAGTAAATTGACTGCTTTAGAGCAAACAATTTAGATGTCAGAGTCACAAAAAAAGAGCCTGCGGACATAGAATGGGAGAAGGAACTTGCCTGGGTTCCTACTGACCCTTGATTTAATTTAATATATCATATATGTTCCCTCAAGCACTGCCAGGAGTGAACTGTGAGCACAGATCCAAGACTGAGGCCTGAGAACTGCAGGTTATGGCCCAAAGGCCAGAATTAAAATAAATGGCTGAATGAATCAATGGATGAATAAACAAATGAAACAGGAGACTGACAGGCCAAATTTACATCTTCTAGGTAATAATCTCTGTGTTCCTCCTTAGTGCCTGGTGACTTTCAGCATGACTGGTTGGTGTTCTTCTGGGTTGCATAGTTGTATTATGAATTTCTTGTCTCTTCAGGTATTTCTTTTCTGAATATGTGACGACTTCCATGTCTTCTTTTATATTTAAAGAGCACCTCAATTCATAATGATGTACCTTTAAGTACTTAAGTCTTCAATGATCCCATTTCCAAATGAGGTTGTACTAAGGGGTAGCACTGCACTATCACCGTAGCACTGTCATCCCATTGTTCATTTATTTGCTCAAGCAGGCACCAAATAACATCTCCGTTGTGAGAATTGTGGTTACTGTATTTTTGACATATAAATACGCCATGGGTAGCTCGTCAGGCTCTGGCATGCGGATGGGATACTCTTGGTAGCTTGCCCGACTCTCAAGAAGAACAGAGAAATCAAACCTGGATTAGCCATGTGCAAGGCAAACGCCCTACTCGCTCCAGTCCGTACTACCGGGGTAACTCATTAAATTAACATTGTATGTTAACATTATAGGGGCTGGAACAATAGCACAGCGAGTAGGGCATTTGCCTTGCACGTGGCGAACCTGGGTTCGATTCCCGGTATCCCATATGGTTCCCCGAGCACCAACAGGAATGATTCTTGGGCACAGAGCCAGGAGTAACCCCTGAGCATCACCAGGTGTGACCCTAAAAGCCAAAAAATAAAAGTATATATGTGATGTATAATTATAAGCAACATGCAATGCTATGAGTTTAAATTCATTGTATATTTTTGTAATACAAACATATTTATTTGTATGTCCATCAAAGTGATAAATACTATATATACATATATATATTACACTTTGTGCATTACAATTTTAAGTCAAAACATTAGTTATGTATAATCATAGTTTTCTAATTTATGATT
This sequence comes from Sorex araneus, assembly GCF_027595985.1. Lineage (NCBI taxonomy): Eukaryota > Metazoa > Chordata > Mammalia > Eulipotyphla > Soricidae > Sorex > Sorex araneus. The sequence goes on along the minus strand of NC_073302.1, from coordinate 277,888,404 downwards.
TGAAACATAATTTTGTTTGGGTTTGGTTTAAATTTTGGGTTACACTTGGTGGTGCTCAGCACTTATTCCAGGCACGGCACTCAGGGATCACTCTTGCCTGATTCAGAGGAACATATGGGATGAAAGGGCTTCAACCTGGGTTGGCTGTGCACAATATCAGTGCAATTCTTACTGTATTATCACTACAACTTCAGGATATAATAGCTCATAAATGAAGATAGGAATGAAATACTGTTGAGTCACTCCCTGACGACAACTGTATGAATGATCTGAGTCAAAAAACATTCAGTTAATCCTTGAATTACTGACACACAAAATCTGTGAAAAAATTATTTTGATTGTCTCAACTTACAGAGAAATGAAATGCATTGTCATACAGTTGTCAATACTGCAGTCAATTATATATACAATTCTTATGGTATCTGTCTACTTCCACACTGTCTGTACCTCACTGTCACTGTCATTTTGTTGCTCATCGATTTGCTCGAGTGGGCAGCAGTAATGTCTCCATTTTGGGACTTGTTGTTACTGTTTTTGGCATATTGAATACGCCACAGGTAGCTTGCCAGGCTCTGCCGTATGGGCGAGGTTCTATAGGTAGCTTCCTGGGCTCTTTGAGAGGGGCGGAGGAATCAAATCCGGGTTGGCCTCGTGCAAGGCTAACGCCCTGCATCTGTGCTATTGTTACAGCCCACACTGTACATATCACCCCATTCTAATTTGGGTATGCTGCTTTCTGGGTAAAGTACTTGGTTGCATGTGGAAATGTATCATAGTGTTCTCTTTCTCTGTCTCTCCATCTCTCTGTTTCTAAATGCAAGATCATTAGAGATAAGCTATCTAATCATATTTACCTTATAGTCTGATAACAGGTTTGGAAAAGTCAAATAATTTACACAAAATAATACTTTATATAAAGAATTAAGAAAAATTAAACGCATGAATCTATGATTCAAAATATTGTGCAATATCCTTAATCAAATTACTCTTGTCTCAAACTCTAATCACTCAGACATAATGCTCATAAAATTTTACCCCTGGGTAATGTCTGTGTTTTCATTTAATTAAGAGTCTTCTCAATTGATTCATTTTACACTTTTTACAGTCTAGTCAGTTCTTAAAAGTATATTGTTGGTATCATTCATTTGATGTGTTTGTAATAAATGTTATTGAAAAGTAATTATTAACTTTTACTTCAAAACTTCAATTATTGATTCGAGAATGAATATTAATTGATATTGTATTTTCTGCTTGGGGCGGGGAGGGAAGCTGGAGCCCATCTCCTAAGAGGGGCCCTGGAGAAGACAGCCAGGTGCACAGGCAAGACCTCCGCAAAGTGGCCGAGCAATATCTTATAGCCTACTTCTCCTCTGGGGGAACCTGGCAAACTACCAGGAATTTTCTGCCCACACGGGAGAGCCTCGCAAGGTCCCCAGGGTATATTAATATGCCAAAACCAGTGACAAGCTAGGTCTCATTCCCCAGACCCTGAAATGGCCTCCAATGCAACATTATTGGGAAGGATGAGTAAAGAGAGGTTTCTAAAAATCTCAGGGCTAGGGCAAATGGCACTCCAGAAATTCGATGATCAATGGGATGATGACAATGACGATTATTGTATTTTCATCACATCTCATGAATTGCTGAACAACATGACACATGTGGATATATATAGATATATATAGGTTTTCAAGTCAACACTGCCTCAATGGAAGAAAAAGAAAACAATAGAAAATATATTAATTCAAAAATTGTCAAAAGCCACAAAAAGCCACGCTATATTACTTTTATGGAAATAAGTTCTTGTACTAGCAGTTATTTATTTCCCCCCTCCCCCCATCAACAGGCATTCTTCAATATAGAGTATACATATTGCTACTGGAGTACGCATGTAGCCAAAACAAGTTTAAAGTGTGGAACCCATATTTCTCTCTATAATTAGATGAAAATGAAACCTTGACTTAAATATTGTATCTCTTTCCTCTTTTTCCACTCTCAGTTATGTGGACTCTAAGGTTGCATATCCAAATCACTTTTAGAGCTGTTAGCTTTTTCCTGACGTAGATGTAGATGTATATATGGTCAGGCATACAGAAGCAGGGTCTGCATCTCAGGGTGACCAATCATACTAGACACCAGCACTACATACTTTTTTTTAGAGTGAGGAGGAAGTGTCTTTTACTGCAAGTCAGGAAGTTTTGCTTTCTTGTACCCTCCTTTGTGTTCAAGCTAGTTTCTCTAATACTAAATTGGATTTATCTCCTTACTTTTCTTGCCCCAACATCATATCTATATACTAAATACGATTTAGTATGTTACAAAGATTGCTCACAACAGTCCTTAATTTTGTCTGCTTTACAGTAAAATAATGCCCCTATCAATTTTAAAAGGATCCCTCATTGATGGGGTGAAAAAATAAATTAAAATAACAGTTTTCAAAGGTTTTAAGAAAATCCTAAAATTTCAGAATCTTAAAATGGCAAGGGCATTTATAAAAGTTATCACTGAACATATTTTGAAATTGTGATTCTGGTGCAGCATCAAGATTTGGACAGAGATGGTATTCCAAATATTTAAAGTTGTTCCAAATCACTATATTATGTTAACTTTCCCAGATAATTTTGGATATGCCAAGTTGTTATGCTCTGATTTAATTTCTAAATATACAGGAGGAGGCCATATTTTCTAGCTATGATATGGTTTCCAATAATCTACGACTAGCCAGATTTTCAACTGTGATACCATTCCAAATACTTTAGTCATGCCAAAATTTTATACTCTGATTTAATTTCCAAATAGTTAAAATATGCCAGATTGTTGGACTATGAAGTCATTGTCAGAACAGTTCATTTCTTGGGAGAGAAAAATATCATTTGAACAGATTAAAGTTTATAATCTTTTGTAATTTATACACTTATCTTTTCCCCCAGAAAATATATATGATATATTTGTGTTTATAATTCTATGGTAATAGTTTTACTGTTGCAAACCTAATTGATTCAATGATATTTGTTTAATAACATTTACAAAAATAATAATTAAGAAAATTTAAAATTAAAGTTCTATCATCTACATACCACTTTTCTACTCTTACCAAATTTCCTCTACATCGTGACTGTTTAATTTCAGTTCTTGGCAGTATAGTACTAGGAAATTCCTGTTCAAACTATTACTTTCTCTCCTTCCTCTATTTATTTTTCTGCATCAATAATCTAGATTATCATTTAGCATATTAGATTACACCAATCATAAAATCTGTTCCTGAGTTTATTTTCCCAATGCGACTATTATATAGAACATCCTTCTACCTATTCTATAGACTTCCACAGCTCTAAAACTACTTTCTGATGAGTTAAATCCTCCCTCCTTCCCTGCATGCCTCTGGGAAAACACTCATCTTTTCATTAGCTCCCATAATTTTATCTCCTCTTCAATATTTATTCAGATATTGTACACAGAATGTAGCCTTTTCGGTTTGGTTGCTTTCACTGAGTACTATGTATCTATTGCCTCCATTTACTACATGACTTGAGAATTCAATACATTTGATATAGAGCTCTTTAACCATTGAGGACACACAAGAAGGTCTGAGACATGTAACAGCAGGTGGAATGATTGCTTTGCACATGGCTGACTATGGCTCAATTTCTGAAAGCCTCTAAAGTCCCCAGAGCACTTTTAGGAAGGATCCTTTAGAGCAGAGCCAAGATTAAGTCCTGAGCACTGTTGTCTGTAAACCTAAGTTAAAAAAGAAGAAATTGAACAATGAATTAAAAACACACATAAATAGCAAATTATACTGAAGCATTATAAAAGATCCCATTTTACTATTTCTTTTAGAATAAATCTATTTTCATCAACTTTATTTTTGTTTTTAAATTTAGCAAATCTGTCACTGTCACTGTCATCCCGTTGCTCTTCGATTTGTTCGAGCGGGCACCAGTAATGTGACACTTATTTGTTACTGTTTTTGGCATATCCAATACGCCACAGGTAGCTGGCCAAACTCTGCCATGTGGGTGCGATACTCTCGGTAGCTTGCCGGGCTCTCTGAGAGGGGCAGAGGAATTGAACACGGGTCGGCTGCATGAAAGGTGAACGCCCTACCGCTGTGCTATCTCTCCAGCCCAAAATTTAACAAATACTATTACAATAATCTAAATACTCTTCTTGATGTAATTTATTGCTTGAATATGTTCTATTTGTTACTTCTTGAGGACACAGCTTAGTTCATAATATATATATTCTTTTAATTTTTATTTTTATTGAATCACTGTAAGATACAGTTGCAAAGCTTTTATGTTTGAGTTTCAGTTATACAATGATCAAACACCCATCCTTTCACAATGCACACTTTCAACCACCAATGTCCCAAGTATCCCCCCGCATTCCAGCCCTCCTTCTAGTCTATGGCAGAAAATTTCCACCATATTCTATCTCTACTTTGGGGCATTATGATTTGCTATACAGATACTGACATTTGGTCCTTTATCTACTTTCAGCACACATGTCCCATTTCGGGTGATTCCTCCAACCATCCTTGACTTAGTGATCCCTTCTCTATTCCAGCTGCCTTCTCCCCCAGCTCATGAGGCAGACTGCCAACCATGGAGCAGTATCCCTGTCCCTTGTCTCTACTGCCCTTAGGTGCCAGTCTCTTATTATGTTATTTTACATTCTACAATTGGGTATGTTTTGAAGAAATAGATGTTAAGTAATTTGTCATCACAAAATAATTTTTCCTATCATAACTTGTAAAAAATTTGAAGTGTGAAAATTTCTCAAAACATTTTATATATTTATAGATGCTTATAATTTGTAACTAGATTTTCATAAATAACACAATGTATTTTTAAACATATTTAAATAGACCACCTTGTTAGTATTTCTTGAATTCCTTCAACAAGTTCCTGTTTATTCTGCCATATATGCTATTCAAATTTGTTGGTGTCACAGTAATCTAAGATCCTTCTAAAAGACTATATTGTTTTCTTGTCTTATATTATCTTAGATTTCTTTAGACTACTCAATGTTAATTAACTCTTGTTTTACCATATGATAGATGTCCAGTGCTTTTTCTCTTCTTTTCTATTTGCACCATAATCACAATAAAGCCTATGAAATATTTTCTCTATACTTCTTTGCTTTTGCCTCGGACAACAAATAATGTGCAAGTAGAGGTCTCAACTTTTTAACTTTAAATACTTTTTATATTGTACTCAACATTTCTACTTTAACAAGTTGTAATTCTCTTTTAAAAAGAGTAAGTTTGTTTACGATCTTCACTATCTATAGATCTCTAGAGTAAAATGACAGGTAAAGATAATTGCATAACAATACCATTTATTAAGTGGGCAATTGTTGATCTAGAGCAGAAATGATCTATTTGTACATATATATTAAAGTGATTCTTATATATATATCATTATTATGCTGTTTTTAAGGTAGTACTGTGGAAGTTTTTTCATATCTAGTTTTCATAGGAGTCTGGCATCTGCTCAAGGTACATCATTGTCTATGAATTGCAGCCAGCTTTGTCATGGAGAATCGTGCTCTCTACATTTTCTTTGGCTGCAGTTTCTAAAAGAACTAAGTGCAGCCTGACTGACTGGTGTGAAAGCCACTAATCTGTGAAACATAACAGATGCATAATTAATTGCAGGCACCGCATAAGCATCCCCACTTGGTATTGACTTCAGAACTGGCTCTCTTTCTAGGAGTGCTTCTTTTAGTATCTAACTACTCTCATCTAGTCTTGGTCTTCAGCAATTATCTTTTTTTTCCAATAAAAGAAGTTTATTTTAAGGACCAATCTTTAAAGTATATCTTCAAAATCTTCCATAAATTATTTGGCTTTGGATGATTCCTTTTTGTAGTTTATATTCTTACAGCCTTCGCCCCCATACCCCAATTTATCATTGGGTCTCAGTGTTTTAAGATAATAAATGTGTGCGAGTGTAATTAATTTCCTCATTATCTCTATAACTTTGGAGAGGTTATCAACATTTCATTTTCAGTGAGTATATTCCATTTATTTCTATCTGGAACTAAATGTTTCTATTTAGCAAAAGACTTAGTGGACGTCTAATTTAAGATATGACATTCAGTTAATTTTCCACTGTATTTTTAAGATGTTAGAAACCCAATTGTGGAGAATGACCAAGGATTATGTTTAACTTACTGAAGCTTGGCCTGTAAACCTGGAAAAATTGCACATCATTAAGGAAATGAATGATGAACATAAGAGGGATAGAAAATGTGAACTGACACACAAAGAAATGCCCTGCTTTTGAATTTTCTATCTACAGAATATGGTACAGATGTCCCTGAAATTTCTTCCTTCCATTGAAGCCTGGGAAATATTCTTCATATGCAAAGTATGTAGATTCTATAGAATATGTTAACTAATTCTATTCAAAAAATTAAACCAAACTAAGGTAGATAATTAAGCCATGCAGGAATAAAGTAACCAAATATATATGTGTGTATGTGTGTGTATACACACACACACACACACATGCATACATAATACCAGATGTCAATGGAAATAAAGATTAAAATGAGTTGGAGTAAGTTTTAAAAGAAAATTCAAACTCTACAGATTTCTGAAAAATTTGGGAATTGATATCCAAACAAGAATTTTCTTGTTTGGTTTTCATTTCTTTTTTTGTTTGGGGCCACATGGCAGTGCTCAAGGCTTAGTCCTGACTGTGTTCAGTAATCACTCCTGGGGATGCTCAAGGGATATGACATGGTGCCAGAAAACAAACCCAGGGAAGCTAGATGCAAATGGAGGTAGCTAAAGAAATATGCTTTTGAAAGAAAACAACAAGCTTTGTTTTTTTTAAAACTTCTCTATTATCATTGTTACTCTCCAGTAAGAGATGCTTTATTAGTTTTTACTTTTCTTTCTGAAAGAAATGACAGAAGACTAGAGACATAGCTCAATGAACTGACTGTATGTTTTATATGTACGAGGCCCTGGCTTGATTCCTGACAACATCAGTGTGAGACTTAATTTTAGACTTACTTTTCGAGAAACCTTAGATCACTGTTTGCTGGTGACCTCAAAAGAAAACAAAAGCAAAAACAAATAAAGAATAAGAAAGAAATGGGTTGGTTATAATTAATAGTATTTTAATGTAGCTGAGAATAACAACTTAGACTAATTTAAAAACTTTATCAGATTCATATTTTAGTTTGAAAGATGATTCCAAACACCAAAGCAACTTAGTAATTGAAATCATCTCAATCAATAACAACATCATTAACAATATATCGAATACCATTGATATCATTGATATACGTAATGAGTCACAAACAGTGTTCACACAATTCAATATACTATTTTAATTGATTAAAACTATTTAGTTAATTTTTTATAGGGATCCCTCCTGGTGGACTTGGGGACTATATATGTTGGGAATTGAATCCATGGCAAGAATTTTACCTATCTTTTTTGCCCTATATTTATTTGAAAATTAGCAGAATCTTATCAGTTGCAAGTAAGGTAAACATGCTTACAGGTAAGTATGTGTCAGATGAGGCTGGAGTGATAGGATAGCTGGGAGGGCGTTTGCCTTGCACGAGGCCAACTGGGGTTCGATTCCCAGCATCCCATATGGTCCTCTGAGCACCACCAGGAGTAATTCCTGAGAGCAGATCCAGGAATAACCCCTGTGCATTCCGGGTATGACCCAAAAAAGAATCAAAATACAAGGAATTATTATCTTGATTTTAATTGCCTCATCATACCATATATAGAATATCACAAATTAAAATTCTTGGGCCTCAAGGCTTTAGAAATAATTTAAGAGTCACAAACAATAATATCCCTTAAAATCCTCCCTGCTTATTCATGAATGATTTGTTGATGGCTATATAGTCAGGGTGCAATTGATAAAAGCTTATACTTTGGCTTATGAAATCATTTTATAAGTTTCATTCTCTGAGTCAAATTTGGACTCAGAGTTTGATTGAATTCAATTGCTTGTGGGTATAATATTTGCTGAAATAAAATCTCTAGATTCTCTGAGCTATAGGCAATGTGTCTTCCTTTAAGTTTTTCAGGGACTTCAAAAGAGCAATAACTTCCAGGGAATGGCTCATGTTAATCTATAACAAATACCCCACCCGGTTTAGATTCTCCAAATTCAGTAAGACATTAAGCATTCTCAAAAGTCTCTTGTCATCCTTCCCTTTTGCACAAAACATATTTCAGAATGTTGCAGTGTCCTCTAACTCATCAGCTCACCAACTAATTCTCTTAAGAGCCAGTCTCCCATTTCAGGCAAATAATAGAGCTTATCAGAGAGGAGCTATGTCAACTTTCTGTCTCCTTCTATTGTCAATCACCGTATAAAAAAATCACTGTGGACTTTCGTCTTTCAATTGCCATATCATCATCTCTGCAGTGGTTACAAACAGCCTGTTCAGGAAACTGCATCATGATTTTCAATTGTGCCAGGTATCTAGGCCAGTGTGACTAACTGCTCCCAAGTTTAAGTTCAAACTAAAACCTGGTACTTTACTAGTGATCTTGCGGATTAGAATTTAGGTGGTCTCAGATGTAGAGTTTTTACCAAGACTCCATAACTCTTAACATTTCCTCTAAATCGAGGAATAATATGTGGTACTGACTGGTTGATAATGTCATATCTGGAAGGCTCAGGGTAGATTAGTTGTCTCATATGTATTATTTTTTTTCCAGCTGTCTTGTCTGGACTTTTTCACATGAAATGAGAGTTACACTACAGCAACTCTAGTGCACAAACAACTTTCCGACCTTCACTACTTTTATCTTTACCACCAAAACTTTGACCAGAGGAAATTTTAAAGCTACCTAGATTCAAAGAGTAAGAAAGATTCCTTTAATGAACAGAAATTGCAAAGATAAATTTTAAGTTAAAATGATTATTACAGGGAAAGGAAAACTGTAATAATCAATTCACCACTTTAGTTCAGAAATCTGGGACAAGACAGAGATAAATAGATAATCAGCAAAATACACTACATTGAATTTTATCCATTCATAATAATAAATATTGACCTTAACTTACATTTAGTACCAATTATAGATTGAGGATTTATTACTATACTGAACATTCATCATAATATTCACCAGTGCATTACTTATTTACTCTCTGGAAGCAAAGCATTTGTTTTATAACCTCCTTGACTCCTAGTAACATGTTTTGTGTGGTAAGGTCACTATAGACCAGCTATTGATTATTAAGCAATAATTTCTCTTAGAGTTTTTAAAAATTACATTTAAATAAGACTGTTTGCTAAAGTTTCCACCATAGCATAGTATAATATATATTGTATATGTACATAATATAGATGTATTTCCCAGTGCAACCTTTTATTTCTAAAGTAAAATTCCTTCAAAAAGACCAAGATGTTTAATGAGAGCATTGAACATTAAAGAGATTAAACATTAAAGAGATTAAACATTAAACAGACTTTAGATTAAATTTAGATTTCATAAGCACTATATGTATGTGACTTTGGGGAATTTCTTAATCTTATGAAGTGTTCTGAAGATTAAGAAATTTGGAAGATATTAAATTTATGGATATAGAATTTTGATTTAGTAAAGATATAAAAATAAGCAAATTATATTGATGAGCCAAAATTGAAATGTTGTTGATTTTTGGTACTGTTAATTTGTATGAAAGTATATGTGTTGACTAAAATTATATGTAACTTTTATACATGATAATATAATGTTACAGTAGGGTGTTTGCCTTGCATGTGGCCGACCCTGGTTCAATTCCTCCATCCCTCTCGAAGAGCCTGGCAAGCTACTGAGAGTATCTCGTCTTCACGGCAGAGCCTGGCAAGCTACCTGTGGCATATTCGATACACCAAAAACAGTAACAATAAGTCTTACAATAAAGACCCATAGGTATGCTAATATATTAGTAGTGCTTAAAAGTATTTTAAATGTTTTGTGAGTTTATACTCAAAATTAATAGTATTTAAATATTTTGTTTGGGTCATTAGATGACCCAGATGGTATTTTCTTGAAAATGGATATTATTGGGGCAGTTTTTTATTATTATGGTTATATTTGTGAGTCAACTTCACAAAGAGTTCTAGCTACCTCTCACATTTTATCCTGGTAAAATGAAATAAAACACAGTTCTCTCCAAAGTCTGTGCCTTTGCTCCTAGAAACTATAATGTATTTTTGAGAGATGTATTTTTAAGATGTATTTTAAAAGTATAGGATCTTTTAAAAATATTATAGCCTGAACTTAAGGCAAAGGACAATAAATTTTGCTACGGATAACAAAAAAGTCACTAATGTTTACTAATATTAGTACAACAATTTCTACAATGTCATGGCTTATTTTTCTTTGAAGTTGTTTGTAAGTTACAATTTATAGACTGACTTAATCATTGTCTTGAACTTGAAAGCACATAAGAATTACCAAGAGATCTTGTTAAGATGTATGTTCTTCTTCAGTAAGTCATGTGTGGTCCCAGGCGTCAGCTCCGGGTCTGGGTTTCTAACAAGCTTCTAGGTGATAGTGGTACCAAGTATCCTGGGGCATATGACCTGTGAAGATTTCTGTTGAGATCAAGAATGAACCTAGTTATAAGAAGGAAACACTTTGATGTAACCTTCAATAAGTGACTTATTATCACCCAAAAAAATAGCAGAGCACAGAGCTTTTTTGCAAAAGTCAACAGAAGAAGCTACAGATGACTCTTTTAATAATTCAGTTAACCTTATTGTGCATTCTTTATATTAGATTATATAAATCTATAAAATTTAAATGTGTATATTGAGTATTTAAATAGATCAGCCATGTTCTTGAAAAAAAATTAAACGGATGTTTTTGCACTCATATTAATAAGCTTAAAGTCAAAAATTTAATTGACATAACATTTCAGCAAGAGTTAATATATTTTGCAGATATTCAGAATGCGTGATAAACAAAGGGACCATCATCAGAAAGTGGGGATTATATCACAAGTTTATTGGTCTATTTGGTCTATCAATTGGCAAGTTTAATCAACTTTTAAATTCTACCTACAATTTCCTCTGGTAAAATAAAATGATCAAATTTTATAATAAAGTTTATGGGTATTCTAATACTAATAGATATGATATACAATTATATGTTATATACTGTATCTATAAATATATAATTATATTATGATAATAATGAGTATTTTCTTTAATGCTTAGTAACATTTATCATTGAAAAAGTCTAGTATATCACAAGCAACATTTACGTTCAGTTAATCAGCTAGAGATTTTGGAAATTGGTAACATTGTTTTAAAAAGACAAAGCTTAGTACAACAGTAAAGATATGGAAACAACACAAATGTCCAAGCATAGATGGAGAAATTGTGGAATATAAACAAAAGCAATGTGGAGTACTATTCAGCTGTAAGAAGAGATGAAATCATTAATTTTGCTGTAAAGTGGATGCAACTAGAGTGTTTCATGTTAAACAAAGTCATTGAGAGAAAGACAAATACATTATTATCTCATTTGTTTGTTTTATGTAAAGACATAAAAGAAAGGGAATAAATAAATAAGTTGTATTAAATAAGAATAACTTTTGACCTTTGATTCTGAAACTCATGACCAATCTGTGGGAGGTGGGAGGTGTCACTGGTGGTGGACTAGAGATGACGGACTGGCCCTCGTGGAGGGTCTTGGGTGCTTTGATGATATTAGATGCAGTAAACTCTGTACAATGATCCCATATATTTTATCACTATTGTACTCCTATGTCCTAAATTGCAATAAAGTATCTTAGAAGAAAAAGAAAAGCACCATTTTACAACAATCAAATGTAATTGAATTAAAACAAAACAAATCTAAAAGAAAAATTGTGTACTTGATTAAAATTTATTATTTGATTCTAAAACTGGAATGAAGTATGAAAATTGTTTTAAGTATAAAATAAGAAATCCATAGAAATGTAAAATAATATTGTAATATTTTATACAAACACAGGAAATACAACTTTCTGTTATGATTTTGTATCTATGAACTTTTGTTTAACTCATTAGCTCTTGAAGATATAGATAATTTACCAGTTCACAGAAAAAAAAGGTAAATTTCATGCTTCCCCAAAAGACTGATATTTATTATTGTCTTAGACTTATCTAATAGCACTGACAATAATTCTAAGTACACTACTGAACCTATCAAGGAGTTCTATCAACTGGGAGCTCTTTGGCACTATTGCAGCAACGTGGGAAGATGCTGTCCTTGACAACATCGACGAGGAATATGATCCACTGGTTCAGCACTTCCATGTCTATGGGAAGAATGTCGAGAGTGAGACAGCCACAAATAGACGCCTGTCTTTGGAAACTCTCGAGCTCATTCGTCAATGTGGTTTGGCACGAGCCTCAGGCAACCACAAGCTAACATCCGAGCTCACAAAGCTGTACAGAGATACAATAAAGGAAGACCTCAAAGAGAGAAGAGCAGCAGTGTCGGCCAGTGCAGCAAAAGCCTGGAAAAGTATTCGCAACTCTCTCCTGTCCTTCGCCAACTACAAGACCAAGATGACTGCCCTCTGACCTCCCGATGGATCTATCACATCCTCCAGAAAGGCAATGGAGAGGATTATTCACGACTTCTACTCGGATCTCTTTGACAGCCATGTCCACCTGCCCACATACCAAATTCCGCAGGACGGATATGTTATTCCCAATGTTCTCCCTTCTGAAATCCAACACGCCATTTCATTGGTAAAGATGCGTACAGCACCTGGTCCAGACAAGGTCAGACCTGAACACCTGAAGAATCTGCCGCCAGTACTCATCAATACACTGGCCCGACTCTTCACACACTACCTGTCTGAATGCAAGGTTCCATCCCAGTGGAAAACCAGTAGGACCGTTCTGTTGTACAAGAAGGGAAACATCCATGACATCGGCATCTATCACTCAATGTCAGGGTCCTGGCCATTAGACCCCGGCAAACTGGAGTATAATCCCCCAGCCACTGGCCTTACTCCCTACAGGAGAGGGATTGGGAAGGGAAGAAGCCTCTGCCCTGCCCCCCTGCGCACCGTGGCCACCCTATCGCCGCCACCAAGAAAGAACCACGCAGAGGGGGGAGAGTTGGAGGTCAAGCAACTCTCATCTTTATTAAGCTCACATACCAATATTTAAAGAAGAAAATTTAGGGAGGAGTGGGCAGGATGGACACCTGGTTATCAGCTCTGGAGTAAACATCTTGCTAGGCCCTTTACAGATGTTAACTAATGATTTATGTTCCCTCCTTTCAAGGCCGGGTATGCTAGCTCAGAAGAGTGGTGACTTTCAAGTTTCATCCCACTATCTCCTCGACCAGGGAGCCCTTCTGGGTGAACTGCTGGCACAGGGCCTTAGGGCCCTGTTTGAAGAGAGCCCGTTTCTGTCTCTAAGGGCAGGGGATTTGGCCAGGGTCTTAGACTGGCTGCTGAGACCCCAAGAACCCAATCTGCCTGCTGTCTGTCATCTACAAGTTGGTTCCGAAGGGGATTCAGCACGATACACCATGTCCACACAGTGACCAAACTCATTGAAGTTTCGCGAGAGTTCAAGATGCCGCTCTGTCTAACGTTCATCGACTTAAAGAAGGCCTTTGATTCTGTTGAGACTGAAGCGGTCATCGAAGCCCTGGCCAAACAGGGCGTTCAAACTCAGTATATCAAAATCCTCAATGAGCTGTATTGTGGATTCACCACCAGGATCTCACTATTCTACAAGGAAATGGTCATTGATGTAAAGAGAGGGGTGCGGCAGGGTGATACCATTTCACCGAATCTCTTCAGTGCCACCCTCGAGAACATCATGCGACAACTGGAATGGGAAGGAATGGGAATGAAGATAAACTGTCGGCAACTACACTACCTCTGCTTCGCTGATGACATCGTTCTCATAACACCAAACATTAGCCCAGTGTCACAAATACTGGCCAACTTCAACCACAACTGTGGAAAGGTCGAACTGCAGCTGAATCTCAACAAGACGATGTTCATAAAAAATGAACTGGTCGATAAAGCTCCATTTGCTCTCAATGGAATGAACATCTCCGAATGCAGCAGCTATGTGTACCTGGGTCGAGAAATCAACATGAGGAATGACTTGTTGCCAGAACTGTGCAGGAGGAAGAGAGGAGCATGGAATGCCTTCAAGAGCATCAGCGAGGTGGTTAAGAGAATGAAGAACCTCCGACTCTCAGCACATCTTTTAGATTCCATCATTCTTCCTGCAATAACATATGCCTCAGAGACCTGGGCCCTATGCAAAAAGGATGAGAAGTCTATTAGGGTAAACCAAAGAGGAATCGAAAGAGCTATGCTAGGAGTATCACATCTCACTCAAGTGAGAGAAGGAATCCAGAGTTCTGACCTCTGTCGAGGTCAAAAATCAGGGATGCTGTCTCGTTTGCCAAGGCATCAAAGATCAGATGGGCCGGTCATGTAATGCGATTCAGAGATGACAGCTGGACTAGAGCTGTTACTGACTGGATTCCACAGTACGTCAGAAGACCTCATGGCCACCCACCCACTAGATGGTCAGATTTCTTCGTCAAATCCCTGAATGAACTATTTGAGGCTTTTTGTGTGCCTGGAGCAAGCAGATATCATTGAGCTGCACTAGCACTCGACAGGGACAAATGGAGACATTACTGGCACCTGCTCAAGCAAATCGAAGATCAAGAGGATGACAAGTGATACAAGTGATACATTACTGAATAAAAGAGGTAAAAGCCAAAATACTTGCCTTCTAAATTTATAAACAAGCCACAACCTGTTATTTCCCTTTAAGTTTTGGGGCCACACCGAGCAGCACTCAGGACTTACTCCCAGTTTTGTTCTCAGCGATCACTCCTGGCATAATATTGGTGACCACCTGAAGCGCTGCAATTGAGCCATGCAAGGAAAGGGACTTACTAGTGTGCTTACTCTCTCTCCTTATCTCTATTTTGAAAATAAATATCGTTTAGTATGATAGCAGTTTTTAGTTAGTTGGCTGTATCTTTGTAACAAATGTGTGGTGACTATTGTGCTATACATTCTTATTATGTATCAATTGTTGTTTCAATATTTGCCCTAGATGTGAAAGAAAGTGTCACTCAAGTAAAAATGTTATATATAAAGGAATGATCACTACAAAAAGGAACACAAAGGTGAAAACAACCATTTTTCAACAGTTTCTTTACATACATATGAACTGGACATTACAAGACATAAGATTGCCGCACATACATCCCACTTGTAAAATTAAAAATTAATGCATTATATTTAAGAGACACACATTTTATAAAAAATAAGAAACAAGTTCAAAGTAGCTCAGTATCAAGGCTTTGACAGGAAAATAATATGCACAAGCAATTCTATCAACATATCCAAAACACAAAGACATAACATTAATGAAGATTAAGAATAAATAAATGACAACTATTATAGTGGGATGCCTTACAGCAATATTGCAAGTACTTGTAATAAAATTAGCACAACTAAGAAAACATAAAAAGATAACTCACCATATTTATAAAACTATTATAACCCCTAAAGTTTGTGTATACTTTAAACTTCAATAAAATATAAACTCATAGTGATAAAATGTTCACTTTTTACAAAGTGAAATTTTCAATTTTGACAAAGGATGTTCAATGTTCTAAATTCATTATCAATTAACTGGTACATTTTATAAACAATGGATGTTTATTTAGAAAAGTAGAAAATCTTTTCAATTCTTTCTGAGAGATTAGTATTACTTTGACTGTAATATCAGAAAATAAATATAAATATATTTCTACTGATCTATATATCTAGCTATACATAGGATATGAGCACAGATTCAGAAACTAGTGCAAAATGTTTGGCAAAAGTATTCAGCAATTCATAAAAAGTCCAGTTAATCACAAAGAAAATCTATGATCAGTTATTCTAATATTTATCAAATTTAAATGAAAATGTCATGTGATCATCTCCATACTTGCTGGTAAGTTGTTGTTTTTGTTGTTGTTTTTAACTTCTCAATTGGACATCAATTAGAGGATGTTTAATGGATATTTTACCATCAAATGTAGCAATTTTATTCAATGAAAAATATCAAAAACAGAAAAGAATACTATCAAGTTCTAAATTTGAAATATCACAGACGAATATTTATTACCTAGAAAAGGCAATAAATTTTAAAGGTAGTAGAATAGAAATGAAGTTCATTAGAAAATGAACTGCAACACTTATAAATAATTTAGTGAAGCAGAATGAAGACACAAACATGCTAGCAATTTTAAATTCAAATAAGTGAAATTTATGTGTGTACATAAGAATTGCAGAAACATGCCATTTTTCTCTGATCCTATTATCAATCCAAATAGTTGAGCAGAAGCATATTAAGACTCCAGATATTCTGTTTTTTTCCCAGATTCTTTCTTTGTAATGATTAAATTCTATCTTTATAACTTTGCCATATGAACAGACAATTAATAGAATTCCAATTTTCATAACTTTATTAACACATGGTTTGTGTTCCCAGTATGTCATGGATCCTTGGAGCAAAACCCTTATGCACAGGAGAAGAATGTGCATTTGGTCTTTGTGGGGGTGGCAATATGTGTTGTCTATTAGATCCAGCTCTCACAACTCCTCATTTAGTCTATTGTTTCCTTATTGATTTTCTGTCTAGTTGATCTATCCAGAAGGAAGAGTGGGGTGCAATGTGTCCTCTTACCATCGTGGCACTCTGAATCTCTCTCGTCAGATCTGTTAGTGGTTGTGTGATATATTTTTATAGTCCTTCATTTGATATATGCTTGGTAATGAGTGTTAAGCTCTTTTATTGTGTTAATCATTCTATAATGAATGGTTACCTCTTGCTGTGAAATATATTTTATCTGATAAAAACATGGCTGCCCTTGGCTTTTATGAAGTACTGCCAATCTAAAAGACTACTAAAAGAAGCTGCCTCTGAAGCAAAAATTCCTACTGAGTGAAGAAAGTACTTACATACCATCCATCTGGCAAAAGGACAATATCCAGTATATAAAACACTCAAAGCAAAACGACCAAATTACAAACACCTAACAAAACAAAAACAAAAAAAAGAAAAAAATAGAGAGAAAAAAAAGAGAGATATAGATAAAACAGATACTTCTCCAAAAAAGAACATACATACTGACAAGAGGCATATCAAAAGGGCTCAACATCACTGGCTACCATGTAACTTCCAACTCAAGACAACAATCAGATATCATCTCCCACCAGTGACAAAGGGGTAATCAGTAAGTCCAGAAACAGTGAATTCTATTGAATTTGTAGAGGAGAAAAATCCTCATTCCCTGCTATTGAAGCTATAAAGTGTTTCAGCCTCTATGGAAAACAATATGGAGATTTCTCAAACAAATAAAAATAGAAGGCAACACTCTTGCCTTGTAAAGAACTGAAGAGTGTCAGTTAAGCAAAATAAGTCCGAATAAGAATGAAGAATTCCACAAGATCTCATTTTCAAGGATATAGAAAGGAAAAAAATGGAAATGAATGAAGTTCAATAAAATAAGGTATTAAACTTGCATGACAGAGGTTACATAAAGGAGGAATCATGAAAGGGAGAATAGTGAAGAAAAATATCATTTTTGTTCTGGGCATGATTTGGCAATATTGGGGCTTATATGCGGGCATGATGGTGCATGATGGGGCATGATGGGACAGTAACTTACTTCACTAAGTTATTTATGTGAAATTTATCTCAAAAAAGAGAGAAAGAATGGCTAATAAAATGAAGTTTGTACGTGGCAACTTTTATAGAA